>NC_048299.1:90879262-91179262 GCF_013100865.1 Trachemys scripta elegans
TGTATATATATCTCCTCAATATTTATTCCACTCTGTATGCATCCGAAGAAGTGGGCCGTAGTCCACGAAAGCTTATGCTCTAATAAATTTGTTAGTCTCTAAGGTGCCACAAGTACTCCTGTTCTTTTTACCAGGATAAATGTTTTCTTATTGACAGTTGATGATCAGTTTATGCCCTGAAGCTGATATTCTTCATCCTTCTGAGAGTTAAGTTTATGGAAGACTAAGTCATAAACAAGCCTCAGTGTGTAAGATTCATTGTAGCATGCCCTATCACGCTCTGTCAGATGTCAAACGTGATAGGACATGTGGTGCATCCATAGCCGGTTCATACATAGACCCATCACTGCACAGATGGAAGGCCACCAGGGCCAGTTGCTCATTGGAAGCCATCTCTTCATGTTCACAAATGCTGCATACCACCCTGAGGTGGAGGCATAACCACCTTGTACACTGTCTTCCAGAAATCTGCCATGATTTCAGGGGCTGTAGTAGCTCCACATTTTTTTGGAGTTTGCTGTCCTTTCATAGGCATAGGAACTTCTTCGCTCGCTAGTGCAGCAATTTCTCTCACAACCTGATTAAAAGTTATATCTCTATCACTCCCTCACATTCTAGCCCTACCAAACTTTTATAGCCTCCCTGCTCCTGCCGCCTTGGTTTCCTTTGTAGTTTTCATATAGATTTTCCGTGCATGAGCCTACACACAAGAAGATGACCTGAAAATCTGTGCCACGCAAAACACTTAGTGATGTGTGTATTAGTCACTTGACTTTCTAAAAATTATACTTGTGCCAGTTGTTTGCAGAGACACTGGGGTGCTCTTCTGCTTACTATACTTTCTCCTTTATAAATCTTAGTCACATTCTTAGTCAGACCACCCCCAAATGAAAAATTCTGCCCCCAGACTTCTCATCTGTGTTTTATGCAACCTCCAGTGTAAGCATGTTTCGTTTATGCACCTTACAGCTCTTCATTAGTCAGAATGTTCTGATAAATCACATCTTTGCTCCTTTCTCCAGAGTAATGGAACGAGTGGGGAGGGCTGCAGCAGCATCTCCAGTAACAGGGCTCAGGAGAGAAAATGCACATGATAGATTCCTCCTTATTGCGAGATGAGGAAACCAGAGGTGGTTTTTTTGTGTTTGTTTGTTAAAAAGTCTTTAGAAGCTAGCTCTGAAGTCTTTAGAAGTTAGTCTTTAGGAGTTGAATGCCTAACTGCTCTTTGTACCTTAGACAATCTCCCTCATATTACACAGAAGGTTCCTGCTTCTCTCTCACTCCCACCATGCCTCAAAACCTAGAACTCCCTCCCTTTGCTCCAGGCTCCCATCCTTTCTCTCCTGTCTCTCACTTTGCACCTGTTCTGCATTCAAGAATTCTATCCCCTCTCTCTCCCTGTTTCAGTTTTTCAAGTCCTTTTTTCTTTGCCCTGCTTATTCTCTCATTTATGAGTTTCCCTCTTTTCCAGGTGCCCTACATCAGCAGAAAAGCCCCCCTCACAACAGCACAGCACATTCCCAACTCACATCTCACTGCAGCCACAATTACACACTCTTTAGACCATAGCTATTCCCTTCTTTTGGTGCCCCAATGCTACTACTGCTGTTCTCCTTTAACTTTTATACTCTGACTCTGACTCTATTTGCAAGCGCACCACATCAATTGCATGGAAGAGGGGGGAAGAAATGTGCCGCCTCACCAGCGTCGGAAACCTGCAATTCCAGGGTAACTTTTCAGTTCAAGAAGATGAAGAAAGAATATTCTATTCCGTTAATAATCTTCAGTCTTTACATAACATTTTCTAAAATTAAATTATTCCATGTTATGACTAGTCCTTTCTGATGTTTTCCCGATCATAACGTGAGATTTTTCCACTGGAGATGACTGGTTTATATTCCCCGGTGAGCAAAGTGGAATGTCATTAATGAAAATGTCATTGTAGTGAATTCTTTTAAATCACGGATAGTATGCAAGAAATGAATTTATGAGCTTCCTGTATATTTGTCCCCTTTAGTGGAGGCACGTATTGTCAACTGCACAGTTCTCTCTTTAGAGTTACCACAAGTGCTTTCCATTTTACAAAAGCACATACAATTATTTGTTTACATTTTAGACTAAAAGCAACTCTATACCAAAAGGTGCCCATTCAAAGCACTGAGAGCTCTTGACATATATCACTATAACATAGGAGCTATGACATAGAGTCATAGAGTTTAAGGCCAGAAGGGACCACCAGATGTCTAGTCTGACCGCCTGTATATCATAGGCCACCAGCACCTGCACACTAAACCTAACAAGCAAAATTAGACCAAAGTATTACAACCTTCCGGAGATGAAAGCTATTATGTGTCACAGGCAGAGAACAGGAAGGACCGAGGTGCACCAGTGCTGGAGGCCCCTTGAATGGTAGAGAAATAAGTGAGATACACCTAGACAATTCCGGCAAGTGACCTGCACCCATGCACTGCAGAGGAAGGCAAGTCCCCCATCCCCCCACCCAGGGTCACTGCCAATCTGATCTGGGGAAAAATTCCTTCCTGACCCCACATATGGTGAACAGTTTGACTCTGACCATGTGAGCAATACCCAGCCAGCAAAGAACCTGAGGGAGAGAAAATGCTCAATGCCACCTCAGAGCTCTGGACCTTCCCATCCAATGTCCCATCTCCAGCTATGTGTGGGCATCCCTAATGCTTCAGAGGAAGGAAATAAACACACACACTGAGAAACCTTGGGGCGTGGGGTGGGAAATCCCTTCCTCATCTCTGCATGTGGCTGGCTGAAATCCTGAAGCATGAGCTTTTACTAAGGTTAGGTCTACACTACGGGGGCCGGGAGGGGGTGTCAACCTAAGATACCTAACTTCAGCTATGTGAATAGCGTAGCTAAAGTTGCGTATTTTAGGTTGACTTACCTGGCTGTGAGGACGGCGGCGAGTCGACTGCTGCCGCGCCGCCATCGACTCTGCTTCCGCCTCTTGCCGTGGTGGATTTCCGGAGTCGACGGCAGAGCGATCAGGGATCGATTTTATGGCATCTTCACTAGACGCGATAAGTCGGTCCCCAATAGATCGATTGCTACCCGCCGATCCGGCGGGTAGTGAAGACGTGCCCTAAGATAAGACAAAAATTGGAAATGAGCCCTGGAGCTGCTGAGCCCTGCCCTCTGCCATCACAAGCAACCCCATGATTCACTCCAAGCAGCAGAGCTGCTCTATCCTCTCACCCTACAAACACGTCATTTAGGGCCTGATTCAGTAAGTTACTTAAGTGTGTGCCTAACTTTAAGCATTTGGGATTGCTCGCATACTTACTTAAAATTAGGCACATACTCAAGTATCGGGGCCTTAGAGCCCAGTTCAGCAAACACTTAAGCACATAATTAGCTGTAAGCATGTTCATAAATCCATCCCAGTTCAGGAAAGCACTTAAGCATGTGCTTAACTTTGAATGTGTTCTTACATCCCACTGACTTTAAGGCTTAACACTAAGCATGCACTTAAGTGCTTTGCTGAAATGGGGCCTTAAAATTACCAGTTATGTGACCAATACAGCTTAAAACCTTCACCTCATCTCCCCACCATAAAGAAATCCCACCCTCAAACAAATCATTCCTCCACCAATGCCAGCTCAAATGGGTTTGGCAGCATGCCCAGAAGAGAAGGAGAGACCACATCTCTGTCAGGTTGTGTGTGTGTGTGTATGTGTTTCTTTTTAAAATAGTGGCTATTGAAAGCTGCTCAAGGATTTGGAATGTAAGAATAAGTGCCACGGGAGGTGTATCAGTAGGTAGAGAGCAGATGAAGCAGTCAAAGGTGTTTGAAAAATGCAGTTTACCGAACTATTTTGTGGATTATCACGTATATAATCACCCCCTACATATGTGGCATATATAGCTAGCTGAGAGCTCTGAAACAGACATGAGACAGCCTATGATGCTGAAGGCAACATTCCCACCCACCATGTAAAAGGAAGTAGGTGTACATGGTGAGAAAGGGGACTATATAAATGTTAAAAAAAAACAAACAAACAGAAAGGGTTATGAATCGAAAGGGCACATATAAGTATTTGCATCTCTGACTTCTTGATTTTCATCCTCAGGCAGGTGGTTGGAAATACAGTTACTCAGATTTGTGCCCACCATTTAATTATCAGTACAAAAATACAGACACAAATTGCTCCAAGGGTGCCACTCTTTGGAAACTTTACCCCAAAATATCTACCCAAATTGCCCCCTGGATTAATCTAGCCATTTCACACCTCATTTTACACCTCCTTTCACTTCAGCTACTGTGGTCAGTGGAAAATCTTTTTCTTACAGAGCCAAAGAAATGCACAAGTCTGAATTTTAGGAATTTTTTCATATGAATTGCTCTTGGCTTCCCACCACTGCTATTCTGCCTACAGCTGTTCTAAGCAGTATTTTGTGAGGCCCGGGAAAAGTGTAAACCAATATCAAGGGGAGAGGATCTGCAAAATTGACTGTATTTTAACTGTATTGAAAATACCTTGACAAATGGGAGTTCCAGCACTTTGAGAGCTAAAGTCAAATGTACGCAAAGGAAACCACTCCCAGTGAGTTGACAAAAGCAAATCTTTATATTTTGTATTGCATGGGAAGGGGTCTGCTATAATATACACAGGTATTACAGCCAGTGAAAATCTGTTATATTGTGTGTTTTAATAGAGCTTCTCAGTAACAACAGCACACTATGCAACTCTGTACTACTCTTACCATTTCTGTTCATCCCTTATCATTCACAAAAGGCTCGATCCCACAAGGTGCTGAATACTCTGGCCCTCATCTACTAAAGCTCTTAAGCAGGTTCTAAATTTTAAGCATATATTGTCCCATAGATATCAACAGTATTATTCCTTCTTAAAGTTAAGCATGTACTTAAGTGCTTTGAGGGACCAGGACCAGAGTACCAGCACTTTGCAGGAGGCAGCCTGATAGCAAATATAATACAGAGGGTACCACTACAAAGATGTTATTTTTGATCACTGTGTTGACCCTAACTACTGCTTTGGATGTACTTATGATAACACAAGTTTCCCTGTTACCATGAATACTAAAAGGAGCGGTATATAAAAGTCAGTGTTTACAGAATCCCAAATTGCACGCATTTCTGGTTAGTAGAAAACATGGATTAAGAACTAAAATAAATTCTTATCATAATGTCATGTGGTGATGGTATGAGGAAGATACCAAAAAGCAGTTCTGTGTCCATATTTTGATTGCTACATACAGTGCTTGTGATTTCTATGGGTGTGTATGATTACAGAGTGCAACTGGGAAAAAGTAAAATATAACAAACAGGAGAATGAAGTAGACTAAATATACAGGAAATATATACAAGAGGAGAAATTGCTCTGAATAGCTTGCATCTCTCTAGCTTTCCCACATCTAAACCAGATTGGTGGCTTTCAGAGCCAGAGCTGTATACTGCCCTGGCTCTATCCTATCCAGGTGGGTTTTTATATAACTCCCATGTCCAGAGTGTCTCAGCACCTCTCAAACAAAATAAATGTATCCTCGCACCTCCCGCGTGGGGTGGAGAAAATTTATTAGCCCCATTTTACAGCACGGGCACTGAGGCATAATCTGATCTGAAGGGTCCTTACCCCCTCACATTTAACTGGAGTTGTGAGACCTCTTGATTTTCAGAGCAAAGGGCTAGATTTTTAAATGTATGAATGTGCCTCGCTCTAATTGAAACACTTTAAAAAATCTGGCCCAAAGTGCTTGCGTGGGGCAACACAGGAAGTCCACAGCATATCACCTCTCCTGATTCACAGCCCAGTGCTTTAATCATGATACTATTATTCTATCCTCTAATTAACATTCTCATGGGAGGGGCTTATTCCATAAATGGGGTGTCCTCCATTTTTAATTTGTTTTGCAAACAAACACTGCTCCTGGTGCAGAGGGTAACTAGAACCAGGTACGTTTTAAAACTAAATGGATAAAAAAGGGAATAATGGCAGAAATAACAAACATAAGTGGCAAACTTGAGGACAGGATACACATCTTTTGTTGAGCCTGCTCTCTCTCAAATTGAAGCTAAAGGGGAAACAGAAAATAAAACAAAAATGAGTTTTTTGAGACAAGGGGTGTTGTGGGGGTTATCTATCACAAATCTGGGAGTATTTGTTTCTTTGATCTTGAGGGGAGACTATGTAGTTAGGACATGGCCTCCTCCGTTATACTGTATGGAAAACTTTAAACTAAGATTCTTGCTTTTAAATTGTAAAATATAGAAGGACCAGTTGAAAGGTGGGCAATACTGGATTGGTTAGAAAATGGTGTTTTCCATGAAAAGAAACAAAAAATTGGTCTTATTTTAAAATGTTCATTGATTTTATTTTTGATAAAATGAAATGAAAAAATTGGGATATTTATTTCATCCCTCTTCTTTAGTTGTAAAAACTTGGAGAGGTGAGGTGGGGTTGGGAAGAATAGTATGAAACACCAAAAAAAAAAAAAAAAGAAACTA
This sequence comes from Trachemys scripta elegans, assembly GCF_013100865.1. Classification (NCBI taxonomy): domain Eukaryota; kingdom Metazoa; phylum Chordata; order Testudines; family Emydidae; genus Trachemys; species Trachemys scripta. Next base: position 90,885,762 of record NC_048299.1, read on the forward strand.
AAAGTTTTTCAGGGTTGGTTTATTTATTTATGTATTTATTTATTTGGTTAAAAACCACCTGAAAACTTTGGTGAATACATCTTTTGGTCAAAGAGTATTTTAAATATTTATGAAAAGTGAGTGGAATTTTTTATGAGGTGTAGATAGCAGTGAACCTTAAAACTTTTCTAGGACCTGTATTTTCAATAGGCCATAAAGAGACAGTTTCAGTTTTGAAAAGGTTAATGCACAGCTTTCTTCCCCACTCTTTCTTCCTTCTTCTCCCATCCTATCCACCTTTTTCTCCCTCCTCTCCTTTTACCTAATGTCTTTCTGTTTTGTCTCCTGTCTCTCCCTCTGATTTACAAATTGCCCCTACCATATAGTTGCTCTGGGTGCAAATACAATATCAAGGATTCTTTACAACATTTATTTAAAAAACCATACATATCACAATAATCTCAATGAATAAAATGTGAAATCAAAAATAAAGGAAGTTTCCCAATCAAACCAACCCTGCTTAGAGAAAGCTGAATTTACAGAGCGGTGTTGCAGAGAATCTGAAATGTTAATAAAACTGAGAGCAGGGGGTCAGTTCATCTCCTTGTGTTGGTACAGCGCCTAGCACAATGGGGACCTGATCAATGATTGGGGGCTGCTAGGTGCTACCATAATATAAGTAATAATGGGGGGAAGGCATTTAAAGTTAAGGGTTCTCCACTGAGAATGCCCTATAACTAGTTTCCTGTCATTAAAAGCTATTGCCTTTATTATTTATATTCCGAGAGTGCTCCATTTTGCTAGATACTGTACAACAATTTAGGAGAACACGGCTCTTGTGCAGAAGAACTTTGTCTCAGGTCCCAATCCTGCAAATATTTATGTTAAAGCTTAGCTTCATTCATATGACTAGCTCCATTGCAGTCTATGGGACTATTCCTCTTTGTAAGGACAAGTACCTACCTAGATGTTTGTAGATTGGGGCCTAAATAGACAAGATGGCTAACATACAAGCAACGTTGCTTTTATTTTATTTTGACTTCTCTATAGCCCTTTCCCCAACCCCACCCCCTTCATCCATTCCACGTGTCTAAACCAATCTTAGCTACCACAATAAACAAACAAACAAAAAACAGGGAAAGTGAGAAAATGTGGTGAGGGCTGGTGTTACAAGACAGGATTTCAGTGGAGAAGTGGGTAGAAAAAAGCGTGACCACTCCTCCTCCTCATGATCTTTCCCTTTTTGGAATGAAAAACTGGGACACTACAGTAAAGGGAGAGGTGGGAAAAGTAATCTTTATTCTTCCTCTAACTCCTTTTGCAATATTCTCCCAATCCTAGCTGCTTCTCCTGCCCCTCCTCCAGGCTAGCTCTAATTCTTATCATCCACTCTTTTTCCTAGCCCTGTGCACTCATTCCTGCTCTAACCAATTCATTGCCTTCTCTGCCACTCATCTCGCCTAACCCAGTCAAGTCCCTTCCTGGCTCAGAAGCCACAAGTCCCTCCAGCTCCCAAAACCCAACTGAACCTAACCCACCAAGCCAAGAACTTTATCTCCCTCTTACATTAAAAACTAGCCCATCCAATGTCTTTGAGAGCTCAATCTGAATTAGCCCCTGAGAGGGCTGCATTTCCTGTTCTGCCTGAAGTCTCTGTGCTGCAGAGACCTCAGCTCCACCAGGAGTCCCCCTGTAGTAGCAAATGGTACTTTGCCGTGCAGTTCAGGATCTAGTCCAAGAGGTGAATATAGCTGGACCGCTTGGTAATAGTGACCATAATATAATTAAATTTAACATCCCTGTGGTGGGGAAAATACCACAGGAGCCCAATAGAAGGGAGGGAAAGGAGTTATTTAAGTGCTAGTGTGGACACTTGAACAAATGGATGTAAACTGGCCATCAACAAGTTTAGGCTTGAAATTAGACAAACATTTTTAACCATCAACTAAGTTAACCAAAGGGAGCAGTGAGGAGAAAAAATCTAACTAACTTCAAGACTGAGCTTGATAAGTTTATGGAGGAGATGGTATGATGAAACTCCCTACAACTGCATGTAGTCCATTTACAACTGCTAGCAGTAAGTATCTTTTACTGAGAACTAAGTTTTTGGTAAGGGAAAATTTTTGTTTTGAACCCTTGGAAATTGAAACAACTTAAAAAAGTTTCATGAAGCTAATTTTTCATTTTCTAACCAGCTCTAAAATACACACTCAGGAAACTTGGAAGGTAGGTCAGTTCTGTCAGTTCTGCAAACAGAAAGCCACATATATTACTCCTGGGGGTCTTCTGCACCACTGCGCAATGCAGAATTTTGCAGAAATTAACGTGTGTGTAGAATTTCCTTTTCCTCACAGAAGTGGGCTGCAGTGCTGCTGGCCACCACTAGGGGCTGCTAGACTTAGTCCAGCCAAGCTTGCACATAGAAGATACTGCTGGGGAGAGGGAGAGGGAGTGGGAGCTAGAGGGTTCCTAGCAGCTACAGTTCCCAGCATGCCCTGAGGGAAGGAGAGGGTGACGCGCAGGAAACTTGGTGCAAGCCTGACACCGAGCATCAGCCTGTTTCTCCCTCTGGATCCCTGGTATCTGGGGGGAGGGGGATGTGGATATCTGGACTGGGGGGCCCCGCTGTTGGGCTCTGGGGAGGAGGAGATTCAGGTGTATTGGCTGGGGGGGGCAGGTGGGCTCTCGGGGGGAGCAGTTGTGAGTGTCTGGCTCCCCGGCTGGGCTCTGTGGGGGAGAAGTGGCCGGGAAAAGAGGAACTGGGTTGTCATAGGGGTTTCTTTAACTCTCTACTCCCAGGGAAATGTTGTATGCATCTGTATTGTTACAGACATACTTGCTGAAAGATATTTTAAAATAAATTACCAAAATAATTGAAACTGGCGTGATTATGTAGTTATTTTGACAAATAAAATTTGCAGAATTTTGCAGAATTTTAAAATATTGTGCACAGAATTTTAAATTTTTTGGCACAGAATGCCCCCAGGAGAAATATAGAAGAGAAGAACATTATTGCCATGTGATTTTAATATTGTTTTTTAACTCTGTAATATAAAATGAGTCTCTGATCTTCAGTGAGAATCTTGTGGTCACTGCAAACAATATGTTTAAGATACACTATGATTAGAGGCTTATGCCATGCTTAAGCACTAGACTTTCAGTTCTGGAGATCTGGGTTCAGATGTGAGGCTTTGTCCTAACTAATGCTATGAGAGACAAGAGGGCTCCCATTCAGAACCTAGGTAGAATGCTGCCACTAGCACTACCTGAGCACAAAAGAGGGAGGCACTCATCCATGCATACCTGGTGGTACCTAAAGGCAGATTCAGGGGAACAGCAGGCACACATTGTGCTCCCAAGACCTCCTTGTCCTACACCATGTCTTGTCATTTATACCAGTGGAAAATTTGTGTAAAAAGCTACCATTCTGATCTGGGAGCATTTTATAGTCACTCTGCATTGGTTTAAATGACTGGCCAAGATGTTAGACACGGGTGCTCTGGCCCTACATCTTTCTGCTGTAGGTGTAAGGAATCCTGTTAGGCCTGCACCCAGTCCATTTACTCCCTGTATCTATCGTAGGCAGTCTGATTACCTATGAATACCACTGCTTATGTCTTCCCGCTACCCCTGCTAGCACAGCTCATAAGAGCAAAGGAATAATTTGGCCTTTCTGAGGTTTCATCACCTATCTGAAAAGAGTTTGATCCAAGATCTTTTCCTGATTCTAAACAGACACTCCTCAATCTGCAAAGCTACAAGGTAATTGGGAACGATGGTTTGTATCTGCTCTGGGGGAGAGACCAGCCCTGAACCATGACAGGGTGTTACAGGCTGGAATTGAAGTACATTGGCAGAGCTGTGTGCAGAAGCTAGCACAGTGTCTGCTTACACTATGCTGGTTCTAGCCAGTGGGATCAGCCCTTCATTTTCCAGAGGAACAGATTCACACAAAAGATGTAAGAAAAAATTGGCAAGCCCTATGTCTGGGCCTAGCCAGTGCTATTAATCCTTCAATTTCATTTTAATTCTCTGCCTCTTCAAAAAACAATAAGGAAAAATGATATGGAAGATTGTCAACCTCTGTTTCCAGTAAGCTTTGAAATGAGTTAGTGTGAGTGGAAAATCTCCCTCATCTTTGAGTGGTTCCATTAGAGTTTTGCTATCAAGGATAATCATTTGGAGAAAAACATATGGCACATGCAATGTGTTACCAAGATACTTGATCAAAAGTACTTCATGTACAATGTATTGTACATGCAATATATGCAGCCGTTAACTATCTGACCAAGCTCCACATCATAAAAATGTATGGCATGAAACTGGGAATGCTGTAAAATCTAACCAAAATATGTAATCTGAAAGAGACTTTAAATGTTTTAGAATACATTTAATTGCCTGCAGTAGACGCTGCATATAACTGGATCTAAGTGACTGGATCTAAGTGAATAATTCATACTGAATAATTTATTCATCACATTTTAGTACTTTTTCTGTCCACAATATGTCCCTGACTTGAAAAGTTTGCACAATCAAAATAATAATAATAATAATAATAATAATAATAAAACAAACAAACAAACAAACAAAAAAACCCCCAACCAAACAAGCAATAAAAATTAACAGAAAAGCCACCATCACCACCACCACAACAAACACTTGACACTTACACAGTGTTTTACATACTCGCTGAACTGGACAAATATTCATTATTCCTTACAACATCATTGTTGTGGGAATTTTTTGTATTGTAGTAATTCCAGCTGAGATTGGGGTCCTAGTGTGCCAGGCAGAGTACGTTCACGTAGATACACATAGGCAAGAAAGACAAAGGTTGGGTGATAGGAAGAATTGCCATTGTGAACTAGGTAAGTAGTATCATCCACACTTTACAAATGGGGAAACAGAGATAAATAAATGAATTAACTTGTTAAAGGCCATAGACTATGTCAGTCCATGGCACTGCGCATTCCTTTCGACCATGCTATAGAAGCAGACAGATTTTAATGATACATGCAATATATTTGGACAGGTAACATTAGAGTTGTTATACTGGATTGCCATAATGAAGATACAGCTTGATTAATGTTGTTTATTACTTATAAGGTATCTGAAGTGTGTGGCAGTTTACGAGCTCATGTCGGTTGTTTGCCTTGATCTCTATTTTGACAAGCTGATAATGTAATTTGGAAAGATACCAAACAAAGAATAAAGGGAAGAGTCCCATGAATGGGGGTGGGGAGATAGTCTAATTTCTCATGTCTGGTACTATCCAGTTTACAGGTTTTAGTTCAGAGGAAAGCAAAGACTTCTCATGATTCACTCATCCATTTTGAACATGTCACTGGGTTCAGTAGTGTACAAAATATAAAGGAAGACATAGTCATAGGCTTAGTCCCTTCCTTAAGGAGCTCACAGTTTAAGGGCCAAAACCAACAGCCATAAAGTTAATGGGAACCGAATCAGAGTCTAAATTATACAGGCAATACAGTTTAAATATGGCCTCATCTCAAAGCAGTGCAGATGTGTCTCTGTACAGATAGACACACATGTTTACACAAGTGTTCCTTTACATCAATGTCACAGAAGAGGGATCTGAATGAGGAAAGGGTGGTCATTTGGTGCACAAGCAGATGGGAAGCTGTTCCAGTGTAACAGGTAGCAGGAAAGAAGGCATGGCAAGAATGGCCTAAGTTACCAAAAGGGTGTTAAATTGAGGGGGTATGGGCAGCGAGAGGGAGAATACATAAAGGAAGGAGAGCTGAGTTACAAGCAGGAGCAGATACTTGAATGTGAGGATGGGAAAATTAAACTTGATATGGAAGATGAGAGTGGACGGACTGGAAGAGAGGAGGAAGGTGATTAGACTGATGAGAAAGGAAGGTGATTTTAGCAAAATTCTTGATACATGGGAGTGGAAGGAGAGGAGTGGAGAGGAGGCAGTCGTAGCAGTCAGTGCAAGAGATAGCATTGGCAAGGGCCAGAGATATAGGTAAGGATTAGTGGAAATGTAGACAGAAAGAGGGGGTTTTAGATATGTTATCAAGGAAAAATTCAATGGGCCTGATTCTCAACTCATACCAGTCTAAGTCAAGAGTAACCTCTCTGAAGCTGAGAGAGTGACATAGTGTCAGATCAGTGTAAGTAAGAAAGGAATCAGACCTAGTAAATTTGTACCCATGGTCTAGATGTGAGGAATGAAGGGTATCTTCATACTCTTAGGGTAATGCAATCATTTATTCTGGGATCAAGAATGTGAATTTTAAATGAATGACGTTGTCTCCCTTACCAGAGTATATCCTTTGCACGTATAGAGCACCTTCTATCTGAGGAGCTCAGCATAGTTTACAGTTGAAATATTAAGTCTCAGAGCACCTGTGTGAAGTAGATGGTAATATGCTCATTTTACAGATTGGATAAACGGAGGCAGACAGGGTCTAAGCTACTTGCTCAAGGTTATTCTGTGAATAGGCATAGGAGTTGGGAATAGATCTATGTACCTGACTCCCATTCCTTCTTCTAATCACTAGACAACTCTTCTTCTTGTATTAAATAAAGTAGATGAAGGAATGGGAAATACAGCATTTAAAATATGTAAGCAAAAGTTTATTGCAAAACACATTGAGAGTATATGTGCACTGTGCAAGCAACTGGCTTGCTCCACTCATGTTCAACTGGTGGGTGCTGCTGCATCCAAATGTGATACACTGACCCTTATGCCAACAGACACTCACACACAACCGTAAAACTGTGGTGTGGTGAAGCTTGTGAAAGGAATCTCTCCGCAGTGTCACCTGACAAGTGCTGCAGTTTGAGATTAGCAGGTTTGCCAGGGCAGGGTAGATCTGAATAGCACAATAGCCTTGAAACGTATTGATATAGTTAAAACAGAACCTCAATGACATTATATGTACATTTTAATCTGCTCACTTCATCTGTGCGGTGGACAATGATAATATACTGGAAAAAGAGAGCGAGAGGGTGAGGGAGTGTGAGTTCTGTCTTGTTGAAAGAGGTATAAATTTCAAATCTCGAGAGGGAAGTGTGAAAACAAAAAAAACTATATATAATAAAAAATCACAAAGGCTGAGTCCTGATATAAATCATCCTGAAATGACAAATACACACATGGGGGTATTCTCTAATCACGCCCCTTAACAGGTTGGCATCCTTAATAAACCATTTAAGGGGAGGGGTGGAACCTAATCCAGCCAACATATTCTGTCTGATCGCCGCACAGCTGCATTTTCTCAAGACCTGCATAGTTCTTGAGAACCGGAAAAAGTCCTTTTGAGCCCTGGGCTGATAAACTGTACCATCTTTTGTGCAGCTGTAATTTTGACAGGGGGAGCCAATTTGAACTTCTGTAATCCTCAGCTCCAGACACCTCCAACGCCTAAAACTGTGTGTGTGTTTTTCTTCCAAAGGTTTTTCAGCTGTGCTCTTGAGAAAGTCACTCCATCCAAAAGGGAAAAAAAATATGAAAAAAACATCTGTCTGACTTCATTCAGGAGATTGTTTCTGTAGCTGCAACATTTAGAAAAGCAAAAAATAATGTTATTTTTTCCAAGTCTGCGTACCCATATTTTTCAGTTCCTTTGTCCTTCTCCGTGATGGACACCACTTCCTGCCCCTCCTTCCTTTTAACCACAATGTAACTAACACAGATTAAAAAAGGAGAAGGCAGGAGAAACCCTAGGAAATTGATTGAAACTAGACTCAGAATTGCACAATGATCTTAAATTTTCCCAAGACTTATATTTTGGGAGGGAGCTGTTTTATGAATGGATATAAGGCTGACACATGAAACGCGTGGGATCTGTCTGAGTGCCTTGTCTGGGTCAGCTGTGACATCTGGCTCTTATGAATCTGGCATATTGTGACTCATTAATACACAAATAGTAATCCTTGATAGTATCCACTTGTGATTCCTTGTGGGTGTTGTCACAAACAATGTCAAATGCCAGTGAACTGTCTACGCTCTGAACTGTGATGCTACTCCAGACTCTGTGTTCTTCTCGTAAAGGAAGACTTATGTCATCAAGACTTATGTGGTTCAATGCCGGTCAAACATGCTGTGCCACAAAATCAACTGACTCACCTAAATACAGGGCAAAGGAAGGTATTTTCCTTAGGATTGTTGTGACTGTTGTTCGCTGATTGCAAAACACTGTCTTTTTTGTTCTCGCTTAATGTTGGCTTTTCAGAAAATCCCCATTCAGTACAAGTGATGCAGTGCAGGTGTGGGTAGTGTGTGGTTTGAAGTGGGAAACTTCATTTGTTGCTCATTCTCCCCGAAGTGGTTAATGATGATGACCCTTTCTTTCCACTAGTCCCCACCCCACCCCAATAACTATATGTGTGTGGGCAGGATGCGTAGCTTAGGACATGACCTGTACCAATGCTGACAGCTTCACTGTGTGAGACAGCTTTGTACGGAGGCCTTGATCTAGAAGTCACGTGAACGTATTAAATGTCACAATGACGGCAGATGAAAGGTCATTGATTAACAAAATTCCCTGTGACAATTGTGGGGGGTGCAATTAGCCCCAGCAGCTGAAATGATGGGAAGGCGTCTGACTCAACCCTGTGTGAAAGACCTGTGACATAACAGCCAACCGTCCTACAGAGAACAGAAACTAGCTATACCTCAGTTAGGCCATATTGAGGAAAGACTTGAATGATTAAAAAGTTTGATCCTTGCATGTTTTAACTCTTTTACATTCAACACTTGAACTGTTTTCCACGTATTATGATATAACTCAGATTGTGTGTGGTCGGTATCTCTGGGGAGGAATAAAAAAGAGAAACAGGTCTTGTTTAACACTGATTTTCAGATGCCAGGTTCCATTTTTGAATAAACAAGTTCCTGTGAAGAAGTTACTAATGGATTCAGTTTGGTTCAAGCCCCTGATGTGATGGCATAAGCAATGTCTGGCGGGGGTTTTAGCACCTTCTCTAGCTGGAGGGAGCTTTTGGGGTTGAAATGGATGCTGTCCCTCTTTTTAGTGCTCTAGCTGGCTGGTTGTGGAATGCATGACAATCAGATTTCCAAAGGGCTGCAGACCTAGCCACTTGAGAAAAACATACAAACAGTTAATTATTATAAAAAGGGTAGCAAGGTAAAGAAATTGAATGTATAGATAGGGAGCCCTTTGGGACAGCAACTGTGCTTGGAGAGAGTCTGAAAATAATTAATAATAAGACATACAAGCCCAGCATCTATGGAGTGTAAGGAAATTCAGCTTATGCATATGAGCACAAAGCTGTGGGTCAACATACGTTTGAAATGCAGATGTAGGTAATGTTACAGAAAGCTTTGTGTGTGGTATGATCTTGGTCCTCTGGTTCTTTATCACTTGCATGGAACTGGGATTTTTGGGCTGGCACGTGTTCTATGGAGGGTTCTTTGGAAAAAGGACTGTCCTCTTCTATGGGATAATGTCTTTGATATGCTATCATTCCTGAAGTGTTTTAATATATTGGCTTGTATGAGCCCAATTCCTGAGAATTCCTTCCCAGCTCCTCTCCATGGAGCTACAGTAGAGTCATTTTATGTCTGCTACTACAATCCTGAAAGCTGTATTAGCATCTGCAGCTGCTGCACTTTCACTGTCTGCATGGCAATGGCTGGTGGGACTGGCATAACAGCAGAGTTCTGTAATGCACTGACTGCAAACCCTGCATCCCTGCATAGAGTCCTTATAGCTTGTTGCCTTTCCTAAACGTAGTGGAACTGTGCTATGTCAGCTGTATCAGGGGCCCACACTCACGGATGCAAGGGATCTGATTTGATGCCTATTGATGTCGTTGGAAAGACTCCCCCTGACTTCATTAGACGTCACCTTGGGCCCTTGGTCCTTATTGTTTCATAGCATTGTAGCTGTATAGTTTTATGGAACCATTTCTAGAATACTGCAGCCAACAGGGACCGTAACAAAGAAAATAAATTATTACTATATAAGAATCAATTTTGAATGCAGGGACATTAATTTTCTGAAGACTCGTTTGTGGTACAATGCTGATGGTGTTGACACCCCTGGCTTGCAGTCTACATGCTGAACATTGGGTTGCAATTGTTAACAGGTAGATAGGCTCACATTGCATCATGGGATTTTTGAATAATTCTTTTTTAAACTGCGACTCATTATGGCTTGAAAAGGTTATCTGAGGATTCTAATCATCATGGGAAAACTCAGTTGAATTTGAGAAATGGTGAGCAGTATTTTATTGAGTGCCCATGAGTGGAAAGGGCTTTATATGCTTTTTTGAGTGACAAGTAAACTGTGGCATTATTATTTGAATTGTGGCAGTGCCTACAGGCCTCAGTAATGGCTCAAAACCCCATTGTTCTAGGTAATATGCACACACATAACAAAAAGACCCAAATATAAGATGGGAGTCTTGCACTGCAAAGGAATGTGCGGTGAACTCTGGAACAGGAAAATAAATGTATTTCAGAAGCATAATGTTTTGGTTTTTTGAAATGTCTGAGCGTGCACACACCACACACACACACACACACACACACACACACACACGCAATTAGTCTGAAAGAGCCAAGAAACCTATAATGGATTAAATGTTTTACACATATGTGATGGAAAACTCTGCTCTGCTAAGTCAAAAAGCAGCTTCTGAAGAACTTAATGTGGCTGCAAAGTCACAGGTGCCTGACCTCTTGGCCCTGTTACATCACTGCTGCATGTGGTTGGACCTCTTTCACCACTCAGATCTGCCATATGGGGAGATCATATTCTGCTAAACAGAAACTTCCAGAACTGCTTGAGCAGCCTCATGCCAAAGAAGAGTCCCTACATCTCACCCTTTTATCCTCACACAGGAGCATTAAAGAACTAAACATCTCTCATTTCAACTTCCTCCCAGCCTCAGTTTTTTGGCTCATGGATTATATCTTTTAGTAGCAGCTGTTTTTCAGCTGACATTTAAACTAAGCTCACATCCTTAATGTTGATTTCTAATGTTTCCTAGGAAAAAAAAACATGCCCCTACCGTATGAGTTCGATGTCAAATCTAAATAATTTTGAGCATATGGGGATTTCCTGATTTTGATATTGCTGGCATTACTAGTTCATATTTACATTGGTTAACAATTTGCTAGCGGAATGGATGGCTTAGGGGACTGGTAATGGGCTATAAAGCTTTTTTTACCTCTAAGATGCTGGTTCAAATCCAGATCAGGTTTGTAGTGATAATAAAAGGTTGTAACCATCTGATAGCTGTTTGGTCTTAGTCCAGTGAACAGGTGTCCAGCTTGAACAGAGGAAGGACACTCTTTTGGTTAAAGCACTGGACTGGAACTCAGGTTTTCTTGGTTCTGTTCCCAGGTCTGCCACAGACTTTGCATGACCCTAGGAAAGTTCTCCATACATGGTGATAATATTCTCCTATCTCACAGGAGTGTTATGTGAAGTGTCAGGTGCTGTGGGGATAGGAGCCGTAATAAAATTATCCTGAGAGAGAAAAAAAATCTACCACATGGTGGCAGTCTCAACAGAGATGCCAAGAACTGAATGGGCATTGAAACTGATGGGAGTGGGCTGTCCCCAGTTTCTGCTGCTGGAAGTGGCCCCTCCAAATCAGAGAGGAAATACTGTTCAAGGTTAACCTGCTCTGTGGATAAATAGATACAGAGCTGGCTGAACCCCTTTGAAGGGGGCATATTTCATGTTAGGGGAAAACTTATTAAGTGTAAGATGATACAAACAACAACAGCCCCAATTCTCTTCCACACTAGGGAAGACAGTGGTGTGTCTAGAGGAAGCCATGCTTCATATCCTAAGGGCTAGATTTTTACTTTAAGCACAGCGCTGATTAACAGGTGATGCAAAATTGTGACTCAGAGACACACACCTGAGTCACAATTTCTCCCCTGCATCCTCCTTGCTCCAGGGAGTAGTAATGTGCTGCTGGCTTATAGACTTAGCATATTATGACATGCTGCCAGGCCACTGACCCGCTGCACTGGCCAGCGAATAGAGAGGGGGCACCCTCCCCATCCACCTACTCATGCTTATTCCAGACCTAATGCAAGGTAATCCAGGGTTCCACTATGCTGAATAATTCAGTGAAAGGTTTACACGTAGTGAAAAGATGTGGACAGAAAGAACATAGTTATGGCTCTCAGAGCCTTTATCAGGTCAAGTTTTTAGAGCCACAATCTTTACTGAAGTGTGAGGTAATTCTGCCCAGGTCCTGCCAACACTCAAACATATAAGTAACTTTATTCATGCAATTAGTCCCAATGAAATTAGTAGGACTTCTTGTATCAGTCAAGCTATGAATATGTTTGCAGGTATCCCAGAGTACATTAGCCTCCTAAATGTTTGTCATAAATACTACCATACAAAAACAGGGGAACAACTTGAAGTGCTTCTCTTTTCATTTAAAACTAAGGAGGGTTTGCCTATGGTTCTCCAAATGGTCTTGGGGGTTTCTCTTGTGAATTTTATAAAACTTAGATTATTCTTTTATCCCTATCTAACAGAAACATAAAAACCAATGTTGTGGTGTGACATTTGAAAGAAAAGGGGTTGATTATTGTTAACCAAGAGATGAGTTTTGGTCAGGAGTAAACTGCAAATTTAGGACCAGACCGTGAACTTCTTACTCAGAGTAAAAACAACAAGGAGTCTGGTGGCACCTTAAAGACTAACAGATTTATTTGGGCATAAGCTTTCGTGGGTAAAAACCTCACTTCTTCACTTCTTCTTAATCACACAGGTTGTCCCATTGACTTCAATGGGATTGCTTGTGTGAATAACTGCCCACCAGTCTGAGTGAGGATTTCCGTCTGGCCTTAAAAGCAAAAATCTTCTTCGGTGTGTGCTTCATGAAGAACCATAAGCAGTGCTATACTATTTTGAACCTTAGAATCCCTTGCATTGTTGAGTTCTTGACCAATATTTAATCAGTACAATTGCACTCCTACTGTTAAAAGAATAGTTTGATATTTGGAGTTGAAAAAATATGTTTGTGACATTATCCAGGGTACAATCTGGACTACTGAACACCTGAGTCCCCTCAATTCTCCAACGTGGGGTGTCTTTTACACTGCTTCATTGTGTAAGCTACCATTCCTGGTCTGCTCTCACACAGCCTCCAGCATATAAATCACTCTCAGCTATACTGTATGAGTGCTATAGCCAGTCACTCCATGAATTACACTGCAGGGCAACACCAGCAAAATCCCAGTCTCAGACTTCTCCCAGAAATGTGTCTTGTACTGCCCAGCACCCTCCTGGACAATATAAGCACATATAAAGTCCATCATTTCATTAATAGAAAATGATATGCACAAATCCTGTTATCTCAAATGAACTCTCCCAAACATTTAAATCCAAACACATTGGTTTAGATAAAACAATAAAGCAAGTTTATTAACTACAGAAAGATAGATTTAAGTGATTACAGGTAATGAGGCATAAAAGTAAGAATTGGTTACAAGAAAATAAAAGTGAAACACTACTAGAATCTAATTTAACAAGCTACATGAATTCAAAGCAAAGATTTCTCTCACCACACACTCCAGCAGTCTTACTGGCTGGATTCCCTTCAGCCAGGACCCCTCCCCCAGTTCAGTGTTACTTTTCTTGTCCTCAGATGTTGTTGATGCCATGGGCAGAGAGAAAGGAAGGAGCATTTTGGGGCATCTGTTCCCTTTTCTTATAGTTCTTTTTCTTTGAAAATAATCTCCAGCTGAGATTCAGGAGACAGTTTTGGGGGGGAAATGTAGATTTCTCGCTTGCACCCTTTTTCCTGTCAAAGAATTGGCGATTAACAGGTGATAGTCCATTTGATTATGTTGACACCCGTCTGAGGCATCAGTTTGTCATTTGTCTTTCAGTAACTGGTCTGTGCCTGCTTTTCTAAACTTGGAACATATCTCAGTAATTTCATATAGTAGAATCTTATAATTTTACATACAGTGATGCCATTTTACCAGGACAATAATGATCAGCAAACTGTGCGTTAAACTGGACTGGGACTCTGAGTGTTGACATTGACCCCTTTTAATCTTTGAGCACAATATTGGATCTGAGTGCCCCAAATTTTTGAAGATGTGGGCTCAGAAATCCAATCTCAATATTGTGTTAAAGTTAACTATGGGCAAAAATGTTTGTAGGACTGGAAGTTTAAACTTTTCCAGTGATCATAACTGTGTTTAAAAAGAAAAGAGAACTGAAAAAGGAAATGGTGAGAATTATTATTGAAGGTTGGGCAAAGGAATTGACAAGGCAGAATAATTGCTTGTCAGGTGGGCATGGTGAAGGAAGCCAGAAAACTGAATAGGTACTTAAACTGACAGTTGGTCCAATTGCTATCAATCTTCCATTCCAATCCAGCCCATTTTTATGCTGTGCAGATTTGCTCTGTCCCTGCAAAGGTGTTTGATATCACACCACATTCTTTTGGGATTTCTGTGATGGTGAACTTTTCTTTTGCTCAAATACATGTTTCCTTTAATAATAATCATAATTGGGGTCCAGCTCTGAATTTACACCAAGATGCAGGATTTTGGTTGGGCCCATTATAGAGTTAGAGGCTGGATGTGACATTCAGAGAAAGTGCTCCAAACTTTGAACACCTGCAAATTTGAGGTGGTGTAGATGCAGAATTTTGGTTTGGGCTTATGTCTAAGCATAACCATAATGCACATGCGGGATTAAGAATTCTTCTGTCCCTCCATGACAACTTGATAAAATGTAGTCATTACATGATAGGAGTGGTGCAGGGGAAGAAAGGGGGGGGGGGGGGCGGAAGCATATAGATTGTTCATGGTTATATCCCTTGTATAAGATTACCCTTGTTAGGTTTTGTTGATATTATGCTCTTGTTCCGAGTCTGTGTCCTTTCTTGGAATAAATATGTGTATTGCTTAGTTTCTCATTACATCATAAAGTCCATGACGTCTCCAAGCTGTATTCTGTGTTCACTGTGGTTATGTCTTCACTCTGACTCTTCCATTCCCCTCTCATTCTCACCTCAGGTCAGGAACCCTCACCCATTGCCCCATGGATGACCTTGATTTAGGGCCACTTGGGGGTGGGCTAACACCACAGACTGACCATAAAGTTATTTACTTTGCTTTATAAATGTAATGACTTTCTGGGTTCCTGTCTCATCCAAAATATCATGTGTGATTTGTGCCAAATGAATAGGAAATAAAGGAGAGCCAGAAAGCCATCCAAAAGGCATTACTAGACATAACAATTATACTGGCTCTCAAACCTGCCATGGTAACGTGGGAAATACTGATGTCCAGAAAGTCCTTTTTTTTTTTTTTTTTTTTTTTTTTTTAACCAAATAGAAAAGGGAAAAAAATAAAGATATTCAGTTGTCTTGTGTGATCTTATTGACTAGCAAAATATTCACTGTTGGAAGCCTTATAATGTCAAAGACAGATTGCTTTTTGCTTCCTCCACATTGCTATTATAGAGTCAGGAGTTATCAGAAAGTTTAATTGTATGTTTGTTGTGGGAGATGATTAGGTAGGTAGGGCTTTTGCCTTACAGTAGTGTTGCCCAGTCATCTGATTTTTAACATGTCTCATGATATTTGATTTGTTTAAAGCCCCAACTCCTGGAGTCATGTGAGTATATGAGAACCTCAGTTTCCATTTTTTTAAAAAGGAAGTTTCTAGCAGAGAAAGCTTGAAAACATGAACCCTAAATGCTCAAAATGCAGAAGTCAAAATAAAAAGAACGCAAAATGTATTGATTTTAAGATCTCAGCTTTGTGATGTTTCACTCCTGATTTTTGAAATCTGTAAAATTCACGAGTGAGGATGTTGCACACAATAATACTTAAAATCAACTCTTATATAACACTTTCCAAACATTAATTCATTGAATCCTCATAACATCCCTGTATGATAGGTAATTTTAGCCCTATGTGGCAGAAAGGGAAACTGAGTTAGAAAGGTTCAATGACTTGCCTGATGTTACAGGAAAGGTAAGTGTCAGAACCAGAAGTACCACAGAGGAATTCATTGCTTCCAGTACACCTTTTTGGCTTCAAGTGTTCATTGACATGAGAGACCATAACAACTCCTGCCTAATTTGCCACAGACCTGGTGAAAATTCTATTACTTAAACAGAAGTTGTGGACTTGATGCAGAAATTTCTGGGTAGGCTTCTATAGCCTGTGTTATGCAGGAGGACAGACCAGATTATCAGGGTGGTCTTTTCTGCTCTTAAAATCCATGAATACCAAGGAAACAAATCAGCAGGTAGAGCTTTTGATGTCAAAATACAAGATTTGATTAAAGGAATATTGGTGATTAATTCTATTTAGAGCTGCTTGAAATATTTTCATTAAAACGTTTTTTGGACAAAAAAATGCCTTTTTGATCAAACCAATTATTTTTGTGGAAATTTCTGGTCAAAATATTTTGATTTCAAAAATCCCAAAACCCAAACCCAAACACTTTTATAGAAAATAGTTTTTGAAAACGGAAATATTGTCCGGTTTTGGAGTCTGCAAAATGGGGTTGTTAATATTTACTTACCTATGTAAAATGATTATGGATCTTTATGAGGCAGCTGGTCTCGGGGGTAGGGCACTGGATTAGGAGTCAGGTGATTTAGAGTCTATCCCACTATGCTGCCAGGTGACTTTGGGCATGGCTCTCCTTTTGTCTGGTTTGCTAATTTTGTCTGGTAAGCATTTGGAACAGGGGCTGTCTTGTACTATGTATTTGTACAGCACCTAGCACAATGGAGCCCTATCTCAGTTGAGGCTTCTAGGCACTAACATAAGAAAAATACAGTAACTAATTCATAGATTTTATGTTCAGAATAGATCATTAGATCATCTCTTCTGACCACCTGTGTATCATAGGTCATAGCATTTCAGAACATCTATAGGAGATTTATTTTGGATGAAGACTCAAGCTGAATCCAGCCAAGACCGAAATGATTCTGGTCATCAAAAATGCATTTTTTCAGCTCCAGCTTGCTAGGAAACTTTGTCCCTTCATCATGGATGAAAATCTGGCTACAGTAGTCAATGAATTTTTTACCTCCAGTCTGGATTATTGTAAATCATTGTATCTGAAGCTGAATGTATACACGATACACATCCAGATGGTACAAAATTATTGGTTGCCAACCTTCTCCATGGCTTAGGATGCCACAAGCACATCAGGCCTTGCTCAAGTCCCTCTGCTTGCTCCAGGTCAGCTTCCAATGGTGTTTAAGGCCTTGATCCTAGTTTTCAAAGCAAGCAATGGATCGAACCCCAGATACATCAAAGGCTGAATTTCAAGCTATGAACCACCATGGCAGCCGCACTCCTCTGGGATAATGTTGATCACAAAGCCCAAGACAGAGCATGCAAAAGGTGGGGACAAAGCACTCTCTGTTGAGGGGACAGGCTATGGAACTATATTCCAGACAAAATCAGATGAACCCAGAGTCTGACCATCTTTAGGAAACACTGCAAAGCCTTCCATTTTGAGAAAGCCTTTCCACCTTAAGTGATACTCACAATTTATCATGGAAATGTAAAGCTGGACGAGACCTTGAGAGGTCATCTAGTGCAACCCCCCCTGCACTGAGGCAGGTCCAACTATACCTAGACTATCCCTTATAGAGATTTTTCCAACCTGTTCTTAAAACCTCCAATGATGGGGGTACTACAGCCCTCTCCTATATTTAGAAACTTTTTTCCTAATATCGACCCTAAATCTCCCTTGCTGCAGATTAAGCTGATTACCTCTTGTTCTACTTCAGGGGAGATGGAGAACAATTGATCACCATCCTCTTTATAACAGCAGTTAACATATTTGCAGACTGTTCTCAGGGCCCTCCTCAGGCTTCTTTTCTCAAGACTAAACATGCCCCATTTTTTTAACCTTTCCTCATAGGTCAGGTTTTCTAAACCCTTTTATTATTTTTGTTGTTCTCTTCTGGAATCTCTCCAATGTTTTCACATCTTGCTTAAGGTATGGTGCCCAGAACAGAACACTGTACTCTAAATGAGGCCTCACCAGTGCTGAGTAGAGTGGGACAGTTACTTCTTGTATCTTATGTACAACACTCATGTTAATACAGCCCAGAATGATATTAGCCTGTTTTTTTGCAATTGCATCATATTGTGGACTCATAGTCAATTTGTGATCTACTATAATCCTCAGATCTTTTTCAGCAGTACTACTACCTAACCAGTTATTCCCCATTTTGTAGTTGTGCATTTGATGTTTTTCCTTCCTAAGTACAGTACTTGCACCCGTCTTTAATGAATTTCATCTGGTTGATTTCAGACCAGTTCTCCATTTTGTATTATTTCATGATCACTGTCACTCAAGTTGCTTTCAACCTTCAAATTTCCAACCAATTCCTCCTGATTAGTCAGAATCGAGTTTAAAATGGCTGCTCCCTGGTTACTTTCTCCAGACTGCCACCTTCTGAAACAAAAAGTTGTCCTCATTTGAATGCTCTTTTTATTTCCAAACCTCTCCTAACCCCCTGCCCCCAAGAATCCCAGCGAATCCCAAGCAGAGTTCTGATCCCATGAAGGGAGAAATGCCAGAGGCTGCAATATTGTTATTGCTTTTATGTGGAAGGTGCTCAGATATACTGTGAGGAACAGGAGTATATAACTCTAAAACAGATAGAATTTCATCCAGATACCCTTGTGTTGATCCCAATAACTTGTGTTTGACTACAGCACATCTTCTGGTAAGGTATCCAGTCTTGGACAGATTATATGAGATTTGCACCTGCAACCACTTGCACACAAAGCACGACTCTTTCTGTTGCTCCTCTAAGGTACTGCACAAATCATCATCATTTTATAATGCTGATAATCATCATAATAATAATCTTTGGCTGAAAAGTGTAATAGACGAGCACACTATCAGCAATACTTTGTTCGTAATAATTAAGAGCTGTGCTGGGGAAATTTTAGATAAAACAAATGCCCATTCTGAATCCGAACAAAAAGCCAAAATCTTAAAAAAAAAAAAAAAATGTTTGGGCCTATCAAAATATTTCATTTTAAAAAATTGGGCTTTTTTGACCTTTAAAAAATAATCTTTCAACTATAATTAGCTTAAATTTTGAATGGAAGTTAGTTTGAACCTATAAATGGTTTTTTTAATTTAAAAACCATTGAAACAGGATGTTTCAAAAATTTCTAAATTTCCCCCCCAAATTTTTGAACCAAGAAATTAAGTGCCTCATTTCCAGCCATCTATTTATTCTTTAATCCGCTGTTAGTTAAAATCTGCCTGTTTTCAAGGGTGTCAGTAGAGGGCACTAGTTCAGAACGTCTGTGTTGGTTTCCTGTAGTGAAGAGACAGGATGGGGTTGGTACATATGACTGGTCTCTGTCTTTGATGACTGGTACTTTTGACATGGTTAATCATAATGGGGTATATCCTAAGATTTTGACTGACGTTTTACTCAATCCTTCTTTGCCTAAACAAGGTCCGAGTAAGAAAGTGACTCAGGGTTTGGCCCTTTATTACTGATATCTGAGTAATGTGGGGAAAAAATGGTAGGATCACTGCAGTCAGGGCTAGAAAGGGGAGGCACCTTGGAGGATATTATTTCAGTGAAAAGAACAGCAAAATCAAATTATGGATAGAGGGGCAAATTTTGCTCTGTCTCTAGGTGGAATGTGCTGCTCCCTTCATAGCAGCATGCAGGAAGTGAGTAGAGCAGGAGTGGGGCCAGAACATCTGTTGCTGAGCAGATCCTCTGCCCTGCCTGCCACGAGGGCACAGGGGTTGACGTAGCCTCCATTGAGTGGTTTCACAGCCACTATATGTTCTAGGAAAAAGGATTCTTCTTCATGTGTGAGCTCATCCCCTGCCCAGTTACTCAGGCTCGTGAGTACTTGAGCATTTGCCCCATATAGAAACACATAACTAAAAATCTTGTAGCCACATAAATAGCAAACTACAAAAACATTAGGCTTGTTTCTCAGGTCCAGCTGAGCAACTCGGTGCAGCATGCAAGGGGGACAGTAAAGGTGGCTTTATACCACTTGTATGTCCTCTCCCACCCCCAATACCAGGTACAATTTGTAATGTCCTCAGGGCTGCTCTAATATGCATATTGCCTAAGGAGAAGGCCCAGAAGCTCACTGTCACTCAAATGCAGGAATGCCACTCCCCTGACATGCCCCCTCTAGTAGAGACGCTGAAGGGGTCTGTTTTCGATTTGGCTATGCTGACCCTCTGTCACTTGAGGATTCTACTAAACCAGATCCTTGCCAGCAGTGCAAAGCATCTGGAAAATGGTACAGCCGGGTACCTGATAATTCCTTCATTTTTCAGGTTACTTTGCACTGTTGGAGTGGTGCAAAGCAGCAACATGATGCAAGGATGCAGCCAATTAATCTTACATTGAATGTTCAGTGTGACGGACACATGCTGTTCTGAAGAATTCTAACTTGTGACAGTGGGGAATTTCTGAGGTAACAGCAAGATGCAGGTTCCAACATCTTCTGGTTGTGATATAATTTGACGGAGGAATGGGAGATGGGAACAAGAAACAGAGAAGGAAAGTTGTCTATTTACCTTTGGCATGCAGAGCTTGGAGGCATAACTGGGCCCTGGAGACAAGCTTTGGCTCATGATAATTGAACCAATGTATTGAGGGATCAAGAAGTTTCTACTGTTCCTGAAATAGCCACAGATATGAGTGGATGTGTGGCAGAATAAACTGTTGAAATAGTCCGGGTAAGGAACACCCTGTTGTGGACAAATTCTGCCATAAAGGAATACCCATGACTTGAAACATAAGGATGCTACTTGTATTTTGTTACAGTTCAGTATCTGGAATGTGTCTCAAAGTTACTGGTCCATTCCAGAGTCTAAAAAGGGAAAGAAAAAAATCCACAGACACACTGGCCCTTTAAATAAAACAATCCTGTGGTGCATCTGAGGTCAGGAAGTAGTTGATCTTAGCAGGAATCTGGGCCAGTGCTCTATGTCTCATAAAAGTCTAATTAAAGGACAAAGAATGATGATGCCTCTAGACTGAAGTTACCGGTACCTGAAACATATAGGAAGATTTTTGTCTGATTCTTTATTGGGGGTGGGAGGTGCGGGGGAACCACACCAGATGCTTTGTGAAAAAGGATTTTAGTAACTCTTCAAATCCCTATTGTGTACAATACTGTTTCATGCTGAAAAGGCTAAAGAGAAGCCGATTTTGTTGAACTATGAATCTTTTATCTTCGTTGTACTGTTTGGCAGATTCCTCTAATGATACATGTATACGTACGCATATATGTGGAGAAAGAGGCAAAAGCGCAGGAAATTCAACGAATTTCCATTTTTAAAAGCCGAAGTAGCCTGTGGCCTGGCAATCTGCCAGTGTGACGCAAGGCTTTGTGGAAATCAAGTTCCAATGGTGAACAACTTGAAACGGAGTGCTGAGCTGTCAGATAAGTCACAGTTGGTGAATGTTAACTTCTATTTGTTATGTTTTCAAGATAAATAACATACCCACGTACCAGACAGGGCAGGGTGAGACTGCGGGGGTGAAGAAGGGAGGAGAGGAAAACCAGAGGAAGGAAGATATCCTTTGTAAATAAATAGACTTTTAGTATTGCTAGCTTGGTTAGGCTGCTTTGCTCATGACCCTTGTTGTACTAGAAACAGGAAAGACAGTGATCAAAACAGACTCATTGAAGTCTTTCTGTCTTTACCTTTGCCAGTGGAAGAGTTCATTGTTAAATGAGAGTTAGACTGTGAGGTGTTTGTTGCAGAAACTCTCGGCCACATTCTACTGTAATTAAAAGCCTGTGAAATCCTGTTAAAATTCTTTGGCCTGTCTTGTTACATGTTCTGTACATATGTTTCTAGCTCTCTATAACAACTGTACATTTCCATTTTATTATATTTAATATTTATATCACAGGAATACAGGGAAACTTCACTCAGAATCAGTGTCCCCCTTGTGATAGGAGCACAGAATAAAAAACAGGGATTTGTGAACTTTAAAATAGAGGGTATGTTTCCTGCATGCTGGATCATGACACAAAAGGACTCCATACTTGTAAAACCAAACTGGCCCTTTATTAAGAGAACTATTTACAGAGATGCTGCAACTGCAGCTAGCATTCTATACACACGCACACAGACTGACTTCCTGGTACCTCCTCTGAAGTCTTTCCTCCCCAACCTTTGCTCCTCCCTCCAAGTTCCATGGTACCTATTATATTTAACTGGATTGGAGATAACATGATGATCAGCATGATATAAATAATGTGAAAGATAGTTGTAGATTTTACTCACTTTAATTAGTAGAACTTGTCAGAACATTTTTGAGTAATTTTTTTTTCAATGGAATATAGGAAAAATGTTTAGTATTGAAAACATTTCCCCCCATTTTTCAAGCACCTTTTAATCAAAAACATTTTGCACTGAAAAACAGGAACTTTTTCTGTGTGATTTTTTGCATCCCCCTTATGATTTTTCTGACCAGCTCTATTAATTAGAAGAGAATAACAACACAAAACAATCCAGGAATTTTTAACTAGGAACAGAGTTTGTACTTCAGGCAAGTCACATGGATGTGGCAACGCATTAGCGTGTGCTAGCACTGCACGGTTGTAGAAGTAATATAGAAGGAAACGATTATTTCTGGTCACTGGCTGAGGTGATTGATTACACTCAGTAGCATAATACCAGACCTCCGATGCCTCTGGCAAGTAACAGGATTTTGTGCACTCTCAATCTGAGTCCATCTCTGAGCAACCAGTTTTGGTTCAGACAACTCTCTGATGTGTTTTGTGAACAAGTTGAAGACATCTGGCTTTGGAGCTCGCTAGGAACAATTAGAGAGCAAGTGTTGCCTATTACATATCTTCTATGTGGAGCTAACTCATCACAAATGTAAAAGAAGGGTCTCCACTTTTTGATAGTCCTCTAGTTATATAATGTCATACTTTCTGAATATATTTAATAAACTGCTTTGAGCTGCTCAGTAGACCCAGTATTATGGTGACTTGTTAACACCAAATTTATTTAATATTCTCTGCCAGGTGGGTATCGGTTGTCTAACTCGCCATTGTCAACAAGCAATCTGCAGGAATATTTTCATTCCCTGGCTGGTATTTAATATCATATATAAAAGTCATCAAGTGGGCTAAGCATAGTACAATGTATATTCTGTCTTGTCTGAGTTCCTTCATAGAGAGCATTGGCACTGGTGGGAGTTCAATCCACAGATAAATATGTCCCTAAAAGTAAGTGAGCCATTTTACAGTGCTTTAATGTGGGCTGCTTATGGGCCGGTACGGGCTTCTTACCAGTACATCGTACCAGCTCACTTTCACCCTTGCTCCCCACCGAATCAAACAAATTTGGCAGCAAGGGCTTCCCAGTACATATCCCATTATCAAGGGTGTATCTGTATGGGTGAGTTGGTGGGGCCTGCAGGACCACACTTCTGCCACACACACAGAGTCCACACACACAGGGGTGATGTTGGTAGGGCTTCCCAGAGCAGCTGGTCTTGGAGTTAAAACCCCATTGATATGCATAGGACAGTTCATGCTTCTCAGCACTATTGTTTCAGGTTGCCTGCAGACTCCCTGCATTGGTTACGCCTGGGTCAGGTTGTCAAGCTTTTCTTTGAAATCATTGAAGGCTACCAACTTAGGGTTTTTTTATTGTTAATGAAAGCTGAGTTGTTGTAATCTCACACTTCAAGAGCTGTAGCTTGTAGGTACGGGCCTTTTGTGCCTATGTCTTAATCTGGCCCTATCTCCACGTGTGATTTGATGTAGTAACTGCCAGTAGCACATGGTTTCATTATGCCGTGTAGTTGGCAATATGCAGCACAGATCCACTGTGAAAGCCTGACTTTGAAGTATCAGAAGGTGCTGAGATGGCGCACTGCTTTGTAGATGTGTCAAATGTGCTCTGTTTACCACTATCTTGCTACCACTCTTATGCCAGTTTAGAGATTATATTATTAATAAAATAACTGCTTGGACATGGTCTGTAACCCCCTCCTCAAGCAATTATTTTAGCCTCTGCCATAGCAGACTCGATTTGGCTAACAATAACTATAGCTTTCTGTAAAGTTAGTTCTGGTTCAAACAGTAATTTTCAAACAAGTGTGGCATGGCTGTTTCCTTCACAAGCTGGTCTCAGATCTTTTCATCAGACATATCCCTATGGTATCGTGTAACAACTTCCTGCAAGGTAGCAACATGCTTAGTGGATTCAACCATTCTTTGAACACACGGGAGTAAATTTTAAACTTCCTCCATCAAATTTACTTTCGGTGCAATAAATACTTGAATTCTGAAACAAATTGCAGTATGATATTAATTATCCAGAAGACGGAATTTGTAAAATACATGCTGGCCTCCAGTACCTAGATGGTATAGCAAGGCTGGCTTCCTGGCATCTGGGAGTTCATTCCCATTAACAGCAAGAATATAGTTCTCAGACTTACACAATCAATTTGTAAAATTAGTACTATTCATTTAGATTGTGGTAGCACTTAGGGGCCTGAACAAGGTCAGAGCCCTGCTCTGCTGGGCACAGTACAAAAATGTGACAACCCTTGCTCCAAAGGGCTTATAGTCTAAAAGGCAAGGCATAACTGGAAAAATGAAATGAGCAAGCAGGTTGTTTGGGAGGGAGGACAGAGTAACAGCAATAATATGATTTAGGATACTAGATGTGTGCACAATTTGTAGCCAGCCCATAGCAGTAATTACAAAATACTACCAACTCACTAGGTCAGGGGACAAAATGTGGAAACAGGTATAAAGTGGGAGAGTCATCATGTTTGCAGTCAAAATGTATGTTCTATGCAGGAGCTGGGAGAGAGCGATAGCACAACACAGCTGAACTAAGTGCTTTGCTCTAGGAACATTTAATAACAGGAATTTTATTCCAGAAGTTCATACTGATAGAGCATTGCAAATGTGTGCTGTAGTCTAGTGTCATTGAACAAATGCCCAAGGTAACACATCGCCATAACATGGAGGAAGGGAACTGGGCCTTTTTTGGAGAGTGCCGTAGAATGAAAGAACCATCTAACAGGGAAGAGGGACTGTCAGCAAAATTGTAGTTGTGAGAGAGCCTCAAAAAGTTGAGAGGTTGTGAATAAGCATTCAAATGTTTAGATGATTATCTGAGCCAAACTGAACTTTTTAAGGTTCACCCATCAATAAGAAGTTTATTTCCAAGCTTAATGACCATGCAGTACAGTATATGTGTGTTTAGTGAAGCCACAAATAGATTATAAAGGTTAATACAGTGTTTTTCTGAATAAGGAGAATTATTCAATAGGGAACCACAAAATAAGGTCTTAAAAAAATAAGAGGCCTCTACCATTTTGAGGTTTTGGCTTGTTTTGTTAAATAAGGCAGTGCTTGTTTTTGTTTTAATAGTGTGACTGGCCAGGTATCCTTGCTTGAGCACCTTCTCTGCTTCTCAAGGTCGGAAGGTCAGATTCAGGCCTTTAAAAAATTTTTGGAGAATGGAACAACAACAAGAGGAAAAAAAGTCAACCAAAATGTGTTGTTGTTTTTTTTTTCTTTGAGTGACTGCATGTGGTGTCTTGGAATGATTTCTAATAAACCCCATTGTATTCAGTTTGATGAGAATCTGCACCAGATTTACCAGGGTTTCCCGCCCTTCAAAAAATAATCAAAAGCACAGATAAATTAAAAGCTAAATTCTTTGGATTATAGCTGATGGTCTGATAGCATCGTTTCCTTCCTTCCAGTGTTATAGTATTTTACAAATTAATCAAGTGGATTACAGAGGCGCTTTGTGCCTTTCTCTGGTGAACACAGAATATTGGACTTGATTAGTGCAGGCAGGATGAAGGAGCACCGAGAAGCACATGTAAGGGCAACAGAGATAAGTAGTTTATTCAGAATGACAAGGAAGTAAAAACAAGGGGGGTTGACAGTAGTTCTGCTGGTAGGAAGGCCTATCAGATTAAGTCTGAAAGTAACATCCAGCATAGATACATTGTTGATGCCAACATTAGCTTGATTCTGTTTCATGCTAAGGGGTTACACGCTCAGTTTAGTTTCAAACTGTAATTGACTGCAGTTTAAACTGTTTACTGTGTATTAAAGGATGAATGGCCTCTGCTTCAGGAAAGCCACTTCGAAGTAATGGAAAAATAAATGGCCATTAATAAAGAGACTCAGAAAGCAACAATTTCATAAGTACACCCCTGCTTTGAGCTGCAGCTGAACTTCAGTACAAGAGGAGCTGTGCAGAGGTTTCATTGTCAAACCCCAAGCGGCACTAAACTTGCATGGCTTCGTGGCTCACTATAGAACCAAAATTAATCCATATTAATAGAAAGATTTTCAGCAGAGCTTGTCAGAAAATGGGCTTTTTCCCCACACAAAAATTTGACTTATCAATGAAAAATCAAAAACCAAAATATTTTGGCCAAAATCTGAAATATTTTGATTTGGAAATGCTGCTGTGGTGCCTCACGGGAGTTGTAACTGGGATGGCTGAGAATAGTCAGGTGCACCGTGGCAGATGTAGTCTGGCTGGGGAGCCTGGACCAGGGGGAAGAACTGGGACATGAGGAAACTAAACTCTAACTCCCATGAGACGCTGTGGCAGGATGTCCAAATTGAAATGTGTCTATGTTTTGGCTAAAATATTTTAGTTTGGTTTTTGATGAAAAATCAAAAAAATTCCGTGGGAAGCAGACGCCTTTTGTGAAAAATTTCATTTAGTCAAAAACCAAGATTTCTCCTAAAAATAGTTTTGATGGAAATTTTTTGACCAGCCTTAGGTTTCAGACTTTTCATATGAACATGGAATGACTTGTATACTGTGGTCACCATTTAGAAACTCAGCTACTTACGAGGACATGCTACTCCGTGATATTACAATATTTCTGTATTGTTAGAATAGGAAATGCAGCAGCTCAGATACCACTGTGTGATAACTACTGGTAAATATTCATGATGTAAAAAGTTCTCAATTTCAAAGGGTTTGGGCTAGAAAATAGGTGAAATGAGGTGACTGCAGTTGAATTTTGCTTTGAGTTTCAAGTTCTGAAACTCATAGCAAATCTCAGGGCTAGAAAAGAAATGATTGTACTCAACCAAACCCTTGCATCTGAACACCTTATTTGTGGGAAAAGTTTGAAATCCATACCTTCACCGAGATTCAAATGTTGTGGCTAATCCTACCTCT
This sequence comes from Trachemys scripta elegans, assembly GCF_013100865.1. Taxonomy (NCBI): domain Eukaryota; kingdom Metazoa; phylum Chordata; order Testudines; family Emydidae; genus Trachemys; species Trachemys scripta. The sequence continues at coordinate 90,912,925 of NC_048299.1, forward strand.
AATCAAGCCCCAAGAAAAAGTTTACATAAACCCCTTCCAAATGAAATTGTCAATTTGTGCAGAGCTGTGTTGACAACCAGTAATGCTTTCTTGATCTGTGTTAATATCATTAGAAGAAGACAGTTCAAACAAGGGAATAATAATACTACTAAAAATCAGTTTCAGCTCCATTATAGATGTATAGATTCCAAGGCCAGAAGTGACCATTGTTGTTATCTAGTCTAACCTCCTGTATAACACAGACCATAGAATTTCCCCAAAATAATTCCTAGAGCATATTTTTAGGAAAACATCCAGTCTTGATTTTAAATTTTTTTGATGTAATCTATAGTGTAAGAAAACTGACAAACAGCTTGTTTTAAAGGGACGATACTACTTATTTCATTGCTGCTTGTTTCCAGGGTTTTTATGGATACTGGGTAAAATCAGGGCCTCTTTGAAGTCAATGGGGTGGAGGGGTTGCCATTGTCTTAAACGGAACCAGGATTTTCACACATTGAGTTTTCCTCTAAAATATGTTTGTCAAGAGTTCAAATGCTGAAAATTGGACCCTACATCCATAGGGCAGTTGCTGGAAATGAAGTCAAGTGTGTTTGTGTGTGTGTACGCTTCTCACTAAACTGCACTTTTGGTACGTCAACCTCTACTTGCGAAATGTATTTTAAGAATATTTGGGATGAATTTAAGTTTTATGAACATTAAGGACAAGGAACACTGGTTGGAGCCAGGAGGAATGAATAAAGTCATAGGATAGGGATACACGTGACCAGGAGGTGAGCTGCTGGGGGAAAAAAAAAGGGAATTCTGGAAGAAGATCTAGGTAGTCTGCTGCTGTTGGTGTCTGAAAGGAGAGCTGAAGCAAGAAAGACAGCAGTGGCAGCTGCTGTGGGAGCCTGAATAGGGGGTTACAACTGGAAGAGTGCTGCCACTGAATGACTACCAGGGCAGGGAGAAGAGAAAATACCTGGACACAGTTGCTGGTGGAAGTTGGTTGAGACTCCTGAGAGGGGAGTGAAAGTGAAAATCCTTCCCCAAAATGGCACCATTACTCTCCTCCCTTATTTTATTCAGTGACACACAATTACAGGAGACCATACCCAAAGCATGGTCATCTAGGGATACCGACTGAATAGATACAGTTCAGGACTCTCTTTTGTTATGACCTGATCCAATGTCCATTGGAATTAATTCCTGTGATTTCAGTGTGTTTTGGATCCAGGCTTCAACAGAGTTTCTAGAATAATTCTGTTGACTTCAGTGAGATTATGCCAGATTGGCACTGGTGCAAATAAGAAGAGATACAAGAATACTATAATAATTACCAGTCAGAGAATCATCATTAATGTAAGGGTAAGAATCCTTACATAAAGTTATATTTACTCGGAGGCAGAGGTTAAGAGGAAACTCTTCTTATAGTTGGGTTTTCTCTTAGAATTTCTTCATGGTGTGTGTGTGTTTAGATGACTGATCAGTGCTGTTTAGATGTATATGTGACTGGAGTGAAGTCTAGACATGTTGCCCATGTTAGTAAGAAGCCAAGGGATTCCTTTAGCCACACCTTGGAGGAGCAGAGAATTATTAGTTGCCAGGAATAAACTGACACACAACACTTTTTTATCTATCTATATTGTGACAAAGTTCCTCCTCTATCTTGGTGGGTCCTGCGCTTATTGGCGGATTTTCTTGCCTCAAAGATTCACCATGTGCATTGGGGAACAGCCCAGAGACCTTCCCCTCTGGAAGAACCCACAGTCCAGGTCAATTGGGAGGTTTGGGGGGAACCCGGGCCCGCCCTCTACTCCGGGTTCCAGCCCAGGGCCCTGTGGACTGCAGCTGTCTATAGTGCCTCCTGTAATAGCCGCATGACAGCTACAATTCCCTGGGCTACTTCCCCATGGCCTCCTCCAAACACCTTCCTTATTCTCACCACAGGACCTTCCTCCTGGTGTCTGATAACGCTTGTGCTCCTCAGTCCTCCAGCAGCACACCCTCTCAGCTCCTTACACCTCTTGCTCCCAGCTCCTCACACTCGCACCACAAACTGAAGTGAGCTCCTTTTTAAAACCCAGGTGCCCTGATTAGCCTGCCTTAATTGATTCTAGCAGCTTCTTCTTAATTGGCTCCAGGTGTCCTAATTAGCCTGCCTGCCTTAACTGGTTCTAGCAGGTTCCTGATTACTCTAGTGCAGCCCCTTCTCTGGTCACTCAGGGAACAGAAAACTACTCATCCAGTGACCAGTATATTTGCCCTCTACCAGATTCCTGTACCCCACTGGTCTGGGTCTGTCACAATATATACACACACACATCTCTCTCTGTAAATTTTATATATATACACACACATTTAAAGCTAAAAACCTCATTACATCAATCAGAGTTTTGTCTGACTTGATATTGAGTAAGAACTGTAGAACAGAATAGGCTTTTTTATGAAACTTCTAGAATTTTTTATTTACGATTTTGTATTTTTCAGATTTCTTCTGAGTTTTGTGAAATAATTTGCCTCCTAATCACAGCATTTTTTTTTCAAGGAAAATTTTATTTAAAAACTACATTTTGTAGAGTCATAGATTTTAAGGACAAACAGGTCCATTATAGTTATCTAGTCTGACCTCTTCCATAATGCAGGCTACAGAATTCTATGACACAAAGGCTGCTGTAAATTCCCAGAAGTTGCATATTTTTTCTTTCTTAAGACTTGAACAGGGGGAAAATAATCCAATACAATACAGGTGCTAACAGTCTATTGTGACTATTGCTGCTACTCGAGATAAACAGGAAGCAGCTTCTGATACTTTATCATAATAATTCTCATGATTTAAAGGGTGTGATTTCTTTCCTGTCTCTGAGACAGAAAAGTTAATCATTACATGTATGTCGTGTATACTGCTGTGATTTTTACTGTGGAGAAAACTCCCTTGTGTCATTTCAGAGAACATACTTTAGTGACTGTCTTATTTTAACAACACAGTGGGTTTTCCTACCCTCTGGGCAGGTTTATGTTTGTAGCTAAAATGATTAGGTAATAAGGCCAAACAAGGAGACAAGCTGCAGATCCCAGGATGACACAGCTCTCTGATGGTAATGACTCACCCGTTGTCAAATAAAGTCTCCATGCTGATATTTGTATTAAGGACAATAATGAAAATAAAGTTAATATAAACACCTTATCATGGAGAAAATTACTTTCTAGAATATGATGAAAACTTGAGTATTGACAAGCTCTTTTTGATGCTGAGCATATGCTCCTTCAAGGATCTTAACATTTTTGAATTAAGAAACAGTAATTTAATAAATGTTTCAGACGAGCTGTATCATGGAGTTCGAATGTAGATAAAGCTAAAGCTAAATTTCCCTAGTGTTAGGATTTAGTGTTGCAATTTGGCCCATTATAAAGCCTGACTCATGCCACAAAATGTGGATGCTGATCCACATTCAGACGTACCAAAATCTTGCGGGATGTGGTGTCTGATTTTCTAATTCAGACCCATCTCTAAAAAATACAAAGGAAAATTTTGGCCATGAGGAGGTAATTTGCTAAAAGAGCAAAGGCCTTATTTTCCTCTTGTTAGTGTAACTTCATTGGTTTCTGTGGAGTTATTCCTGATTCACATGGATGTAAATGAGGGCAAAGTGAGGCCCTAATAATACAGTAGCTCAAATATTGAGGTGTGCTAGTAAATCAAGCTTTTGTGGTCCCACGCTGCCCTGAGTGAAAGGGCCTCTGACTGACTCTGGCCATTGGGCCATGCTGCCCTGAGTGAAAGGCCCATTTATTGACTCTGGCCACTAGGCCGTATTACCACGTTTGTAGTCAGGGTCACGAACATAGGACATGACAAACTGCTATACGGTTCCTTTTTCCCTTCTTCGCCCCATACGTAACCCGATCCCTGTGACGAGGTGTACCTACCGTGTGACAGACCTCTACAAATATCTAAATTCTAGGTTATATATCAAAGATCTGTAAGGATGTCCTGTGTCATCTCATGATGAAGGCATTTTCCATATCTCATGATGAGCAGATTTACGAGTCAAGAGGGAATGCATTGCATTTCTTTTATGCTTGGGGTGGGTGACAGTGAGAATTATTGAAATTACAAACCCGTTTATAGAAGAACAAAGGCCAAAAGGCCCAGATTGTGTGGATGGACTGATCTGCTTGGACTGATGATTGTGGATTGTAGAAGAGCCCCACTGCGCTATGGCCCGTTTTCACCACTTCACTGCAACAAAGGAACTATAAAGCTGGAGGACCTGAGATTTCCCTCTGCACTGAAGGAATCCCCAGGTGGCAAACAGATTCTACATCAACACCTTTGTGTCACTGTCAGAATAGGGGGCCATTGCCATGTTTATGGCTATGGCTCATATGATCTATGGAAAGCCTGAGCACTGAGGTTGCTCTAATTTAAGCCAATGACTGAACCACACCATCTGGCCCCAGAATTATGGCCTGCAAAAGTGGTGTAAACCCATTTGACCCTCAGTCTCAGTTCTTCCCATGTCTTGTGACAAATGCAGCTGAGTTGGATGCATGAAGCAGGCCTCTAAGCAGAAGTGTCAATGTACCATAAAGCGGGCTGCTATTGTAATATCACTGGATACAGAGAAATAACAAAAATATAGTGAAACCGCTGAAGATTTCCAGCCTATTTTTGCATCCTCATGAAGCTCTGATAAACATCAGTCCCTGAAGTCCTTATCTTAGCAAAACCAAACTTTAAGAGGTTCACCTCTCATTAGCTCATGAGAATGTACAAGATCTTTCAGAAACAGATATGCTGCTTCTAGAAAAATAGAAAAGCAAAGCAAGGGAGAACAACAATAAACATTTCACAGGGGTTTGCCTTCCTACAGCTACTTGTGTAGGCGGTGTTTCTTGGGGCCCGACAACAGAGAGAATAAGGCGGAGATTGTAAAAATGAGACATGGGAATAACAAGTGAATCACTAGAAAGTCCATGTTAACCCAAGATTTTGAACCTCGCCCCATTGCTTTGAACAGGTGAGCACCTTCAGGCAAAACAAATAACCTACCCATTCTTTTCATCGGGACAAGAAGGCAGGAAATACAATATAGTCATCAGTCCTAAGCAAACAGTTATCAAAAGTGGTTCACAGTAATGTCACTGATGCTGGATAAAAATTCAGACCTCACCCCCAGTACCACTGGCTATTACTCATGTCTTGTTTAAAATTGAAACATCATTTTAAATATTAGAGAAATGTGGCACTTTGCTCAAATAAGGCATCTGTTCCAGCAACATGTTGTTTTGATCACTTAAAAAAAAAAAGATTGTTCTGTTTTTTTTTAAAGAAAGCATGTGGACATGTAGATGAGTCAGTCCGTTTGAGTGGTTACTGTAAGTGAAGTTATTTTGAATGCTGTAAAAATTAAAAATACATTGAAAGAAATCATTTGCCTGAAATATTACTTTAATGTTATTCTTTGCCTTTGATTTATTTTTATCTTTCCTCCTCACCAGCTATTCAGCCAGAGAGAAAATAGAAAACTTTTACTACCCAAGAAAATCAGAAGATTAAAAATGTGGCCTTTTATAGCTGAGGGATTCTGAAAGAAGAATGTTTATGAAACATCAGCCATGATTGAACTCTTCCTAGAGTCATATGCCTTTTAAAAGTTGGGTTTCCGTAGGAGTGCTGTAAATACTAGGATTTAACCTATAACTTTGATAATTTGGTCTTTCTTAATCAGTTGAATTGCAATAATGAAAGTCTCAGGAATGCTCAAAAGCTTTATAAAACCGAGTTCTGAGCCCTGGTGCTCCCTAAATGTAGAGAGTCATCTGGTTTCCCAAGGATGGCTGGCATGGCTGAAGAGGGGACAAATAAAGTACCAGGGACATTCAAATACAGAGTGCTTCTAAGAATTACAACGTGCTGTGAGGTAAGACTACACACATATGGCTCTGAACATCTTAAATCCTGTATATTTTCACATTTTGCTAATGGCAAAAATTAGACCTGGTTGAAAATCTGGTTGGCAAAAAGAGGCCCAAATGACAGGCTGATGCAAAATCCCAGATCTGAACTCCCCCAACATTTGGAGTTAAAAATCCAGATTTAGCCTTACTATTTGTATTACAGTAGTACCTAGAGTCCTCAGATAAAATGAAGGCCTCATTGTGTTATACTGTAAATATATACCAATGACTTTCCCCGCCCCAAAAAGTACGCAATCTGAACAGACAGCTCAGACAAAGGATGAGAGGGGAAGTAGAGGTGGAGTGGCTTGTTCAGTCACACAGCAGGTCCATGGAAGAGCAGGAATAGAGGCTAGGTCTCCAGTCCAATGCCTTATACACTAGACTGTCCACACAGTCTCTCTTCACTTTGTCTAATTTCTAACACTCACATATATTCCATAGGGGATGGATCATTTGATGATTACTTACTCTGTTCATTCCCTCTGGGGCACCTGGCACTGTCCACTGTTGGGCTAGACGGACCCTTGGTCTGACCCAGTAGGGCCATTCTTATGTTCTTATTTTTCTTCCTTTGACCATTTTATTTAATTTTTTACACAATGGATATTTGCATAAAGAGAATTTTTGTTCTTTGTCTGATATCATGATTAGAGCCATACAAAGCAATTTGGTGTCAGTTCTGAGACGTTTTGGCAAACTTGGGGTTGTTGGTGGGTTTTGCTTCTCATTCACTGAGTTTCACTTTGATTTCTAGGTTTAAAGGAATCAAAAATAACTCGAAGCAAAACTCTCCAGCCCTTGCCTGGTATGTAAAGTTTCCATCGGAAGCTATAAATCTTTCCCAGATACCAGAAACGCAATGCCACGTTTTTGGGCAACCCTTGGCAAACTTGGACTAATTTTGGGGTTTGTTAAAAAATGTCACACAACTCGGTCATAATCCCATTTGAGACATAATATCCAGCATTTGTAGAGCTATTTATATGTTCAGAATGTTTTTCAATTACTAATGAATGATCCTTAAAGTTATTAATTACTTCACACAATTCCCGTCCCTTTCTTGTTGAAGAGGTTAGGCAAATATTGTGCTCCCTATTTCACACATGTTCTCAATTGGAGTTTAGGACAGAATGAAACAGCCAGGAAATTAAGGGTTGCCTGCCTGTCACGTGATTCAGCAGGGGACTGAAGGAAGGAGCATGTCTTCTTTTGGGGGCCGAGAGAGGTAAAGGGAAAGGCCTCCGGGGACTGCAGCCTGCTTTGTTTTGTATTATTTAATGAGTTTTTATATGTTTGCCTAACAAATTGTGCCATGAGGCAAAGGCCTGACACAAATTGGACATGGCACTGGTTCTTTCCTGCGCTGGTGAGAGAACCCACTTGTTTACCTATGGAGGAGAAAGTGGGCAGGTGCAACAGCCTGAAGACAGAAATGGATCCAGAAGCACTATTGAAATAGCTGGGGGGAATGACGCTACCAGCAGCAACAACAGCTACAATTGCAGCAACAGCAGTTCCAACAGAAACAGGAAAGGCAGCAGCAATTTCTTTTCCAACTACTGGATCAGGATGGACTCAGAAGTTGTTGTGACACCTCCACTATCCCTGGGTGGATAAGGATTTCTCACTAAGATGGGGCCAAAGGATGACCCTGAAACCTTAGAATGGGTGGCAGCTGCCCACCCATGGCTCTGAGTAAGCTATCAAAATAGCCCATTACTTGGCAGGGGAGTCCCAGGCTGCATTATTGTGCTATGGATGACACAAGACCTTGATTTTAGGGCCACAAGCCTTAAAACCAGGGTGTGACCCATATGTGCCTCTGAGAGAGCACCTTTTCAGTGCAGAAGAATAGCAAGACTGGGAGCTGATCAATGATTTTGAAGACTTCTTCATTACCATCCCAAAGGAACACTGTATCAACCTCAAGCCTAGGAGCCCTGTTCAGAAGGGCTGATTCTGAATACCTAAGTGGATGAGGGACACGGTGAAGAGGGAAGTGGAAAGTATGATCCTGTCAGCGGTAATAGAGGAGTCCCAGAGTAAGTGGTACAACCTGACTCTGCTGGTCTCAAAGCCAGATAAAAGTATCCTGTTCTGTATTGACTTCAGGATGGTGAATGTGGTGTAGAAGTTCAAAGCCTATCCCATGCCCCAGGTGGACAAGTAGACTAGGAAAGGCTACATATATAACCAACCTGGAGCTCACCAAGGGGTATTGGCAAATATCTTCCTGGATTCTGGGGGCAGGGGTAACAGCATTTGCCACTCTGTTTGTATTGTACCAAAGTCAGAGCCTTCCATTTGGGCTCCATGGAGCCCTTGCCGCTTTTCAACAGTTGATAGATAAGGGGCTTTTACCTCACTAAGCATATGCTGTATCCTACCTTGGTGACTTGGTGATCTATTCAACTACTTAATCAAAACATCTTGAGAGTCATTGAAGAGGTACTACGGTCCCTTAGGGCAGTGGACTAACAGCTAATCTGGTCATGTGTTGGATTGACTACTGAGTCACTAAATATTTTGGGTTCAGCCTAGTGACTGAGCAGATCAAACCACTGGTGAATAAATAGAATGCCCTGTTAGAATCTCCAGCCCCCTCTATGAAATGGCAGGTCAAATCTTTCCTGGGATTAGTGGGATATTGATGCTTTGTGCTGCCGTTTTCCATGATAACTGTTCACTTAGCTAACCTGCACAATAATGCACCCTGGAAGGCTCATTGGAAGGCCCTAGCTTGTGCAGATGCTTTTTTGGAGATCAAGCTTACCCTCTGCAGTGAGCCAGCACTATGGTGTTTGCACTTTATAAAAGAGTTTGTCTTGCCTCTGAGCAGGGAGTTGGGTCTGGTCCTCTCAGGAGCTAGATGATGGGGATCACCTGGTGTTACCTCAATAGAAAGCTCCTTCCCAGAGAGAGACTGTTCAGTAATTGAAAATGAGTGCTTAGCAATAAAATGGGTGGTCGAGGTTTTGAGATATTATCTACCTGAGGTGCTTTTTACTTTGGTTACTAACCATGCTCCTCTGAAATTATTACCATTTAAGAAGGAGATCAACCTCTCAGCCAAAAGCTGCTCTGCAGCCCTGTACTTTCACTGTGCACCGCAGATCCAGTGTGACCCATATGAATGAGGATTTCTTTTCCCCAGAAGGGGCAGAGTTCTTGGATGAAGTGTATTTTGGACCCAGTCTTGAGAGACCAGGGAAGGTGTGGTGGTGTGACAGGGTGAAAGAGTCAGGAAAGGACAAAGGTCTGCCTGCATGTCATGTGACTCAGAAGGGAATTGAAGGAAATGGCATGTCCTCTTTCTGGGTCTGAGAGAGAGAAAGGGAAAGGCCTTTGGGCCTTACAGCCTGCTTTGGTCAAGGGAATCGTTTTGTTGTGTATGTGTGTGTGTGTGTTTGTATAATAAATTGTGTCTTGAGACAAGAGCCTGAAACAGACATGGGTGTGGCATTGCTTATTTCCTGAAGTGGTGAGAAGCTGCAGTGAGCACTTCTGAAAATCCTTAGAGTCATGCACCTGGAGCTCCTAAGTTCCTATCCTATCTCTGCCATGGACTCATTGTAAAGCCCAGGTTTAGTTTCTGCCTAACATTTCCCATCTGTAAAATGGAGATAAGAACATTTAATTATCAACCTCATGGGAGGGTTGTGTTGGCCCAAACAAAATCCAGATCCTAATTCTGAAATCCTCAGACTTTGGGGATGTTCAAATCAGGGATTTTGTGTTGGCTTATAATAAATATAGGGGCCATATAAAAAATGGATTAGTGTTCAGATTTCTAACACACCCTAAGACTGGGGTGTTCAGGTCCAAAAATTGGCTTGAGCTCTTCTGAATATACACATGCAGTATAGTACAGATGGAAATGTTTCTAAATACAGGATTTCCCCTTTGCCTCCCATCCAGGGGCCAGGCAGAAGCACACTCTGTGGATGCTCCTTATCGAAAGGATTGCTCCCTTGTTAGCACTTGCTGGGGGTCTAGATATCCCAAAGGAGGAGAGGGGGGGGGGACAAAGAAGGGTGTGAAGGCGGTGGGGCTATTGTTTTGCCACTTTCTCTTCAGTTTGCTTCTGGCAGTGCCTGTCTCCCCTGACTTAAAGACCATTCCTCTTTTAAAATGGACTCTGTCTCCTTTCTGCCCCTTCTCTTCCATTGCGGGAATTTCCAGACTCCAAACCTCCACCCGTCCTTGGTTTCTGGGCAGAGAGCTGTTCAAAATCAATAGCCCTGCTGATAGCAAACCCATTATTTTATTAGGGTAGAGACATTCAACGTTTGTGACCCTTGATTGCTCAGTCACACCTCCCCAGACATAGCCTCTCAATTAGGTACAAACTGAATGCTCAGACTGAGGGTATGTCTACACTGTAATCAACCTGGGCCCTTCCTGGATTTTAGTTGCAACTCCACACAGAAAAACTTCTGACCTGAGTTTGGAGATGCTTTAAGCCTGGTCTCGCTTACCTGGTTGGGGGTGTGGCTGGGTTAGGGCTCAGGCTCTGCTTTAATTCTGGCTAGTTCACTCGAGTGCTGTTAGTACGTGAATGCCCTTCCTGCAGTTCCCCCTGACAGACAGACCAAGTTCTTCCACAATTGACAGGGAAGGAATCCTAGAACATCACAGAACAAAGAATATGCCTCCAGATATACAGGTGAGTGTGGAAACAATGAGGATACAACACTAACATGATTAGGGATTTGCAGTGGGGATGCTCACACCCAGGTTAGGCTAACCTAGTGCCCAGACCTGGATGCTGATCATCCAGCGTAACCATGCCGTGAAGACGTAGCCTGTTGGTTACTTTCAAAATGGAGGTTGAAAATTCCGCATAGTGTTCACTAAACCAAAATGGAATTCCCCTACTCTGTCACAATAAGATGTCAAACAATGATTATTTCATAAGAGCTGGTAAAAATTAGTGATAAAGGAACCATACACATTTAGATGTTTTGTTTACAGCAGGACCCAGAATTTTTCATGCTTATCAAGATCTTTTTAGGTCTGCAAAATTTGGCCTGGACATGTCACGTGTGAAGATTGTCTGGGTCAGAGTAGGATTTGCACAAATATCATAGAAATAGAACTGCTCGGCAACCAGAATTTCCGTTCCATGAGGAATTCTGATTTTTTTTTCCCCATTCAATTCAGAACAAACAGCCAACATTTCAAAATATTCCCCCAAATTTCAATTCAGGACCATCAAAATATCAAAATGTCGTGATAATTTCATTTTGCTTAATTCTTCTTTGACTTTTATATTACAGTATTAAATGTTGCATAAATTTAATGTAATCAAAATATTTAATATAATATAAAAGTCAAAACAAAATGAATTGAAATGATATTGTTTAAAATAATCTTTTCAAAATGTTCCTGTCAGATTTCACCAAAATCAACACATTGCCACAAAATATTAAGATTTTTGATGAAAGTGCCTTTTTTGACAAAAAATTGTTCTGTTGAAAATGTTTTGACCAACTCTTCTTAGGAATATATTCCCTCACTCTATTTTGACACCTGCTTTTCTGAGCTTGACTTAAACCAGGAAGCTCAGAAGCATGCAAACATGAAAAGTAGTGTGGGGGAGGAAAAGCTAAGGGAAATGTCTGAAAAGTACAAATTTGCAGGGAAGGATGAGGGGTCTTATTTTATCTGAACCCATTTGATTGTCCCAAATATAGGCTGCCTTCATCATTCATAAAGTAATACTTTTGCAGTGTATGTGTTATGGAAAAACAGGTAATGATTCACGAAAAAAATCCTACTTCTATGCAGTTGGATCATCACTGCACTGCTGCTTTCATTTTTCTAAGCACGAGTTTGGGTGTGGGTGCACACTGGCATGTGGCTGAGGAGAGGGGGGCTACGTGTGTGCGTGTGTGGGTTTATATATGGAGTTAATATATGGATTGGGATATTCTTTTTAATCTTGTAAAGTATGCATGCTGCTTTTATTCATTAGCACCTACAAAGGACTAATTGCCATCAGGCATGTAGGTGGACTTTCTGGCAGGGAACAAGAAACGCAATAGGTTTGATGACAACCAATGATCTGCCAAAGCCTTGTCAGAAGAAGAACTCAGTCTCGCTGTCATTCACCTACCCCTTTAAATTCAAATTCAAATGCAGATGCTTCCAGGAGCTGTAGGGCATCCATCCAAGCCAGCATTTGAAATACAGCACACTACTGTATACACACACAGTGTTGTGGCTGCTGCTGCTGGATATCCAAGGTGAAAGTGGAAGGAAAGTGCGACATCTCAAATGCAGCTAGCAGACTACAGGTTGCTATGACCTGTCTAAAATATGGACTGCATGGGAATGTAGATTTCATCCGGCATATATGGCATGTTCCCACACAGTACTCGCTCTTTGTTTAAGTTGGTGGCAGGTGTTAGATTTAGAGTTGGCTGGAAACAGAACTAAGATGTCCTGCATAACTGCATTTTACTCAGCGGATTTATCGTAGCATGATATTTTGAGTTACTGTGGCACGCTATCCTCCGGGCCAGAATAACATGGGTTTTAGACCAACGCAGTGTTTGGTCTCATACCCAATGCTGACCCTTCAGTTACAGCAGTTGAAGAGTCAGAGATGCTGGTAGATTTTTAAGGCCAGAAGGGACAATTATGATAACTTAATCACACCTTTTGATTAACAATAACTATATAATTTTTACCTAGTACTACCTGCAATGGAGAGAATAATTCTTGCATACCAAGGTAATTCTGTCCATTTTTCTTGACTCTTAAGATGGAAATAAAAGATCTTGAAGAACCCTTGAAAGGAAAATTGGATAACAAAGTGTCATGGCCCAACACTCCTCAATTCAGTAAAATATTAGTAATGTCTAAGACAGTATGTGAGCTATTGCTGATCATTTGTCTAAGTGGTTTCTGTATTACCAGCACGCACTATATCATAAATCACTTTAGGATATCTTCAGTGTAGGTGCGACATAAACAAGAGAAATTGCTACCTAGTCATTAAAACAAAACAAAACAAAACAGGTTAAACAATTTGTAATAAAGTAAAAATAAAAATAATGTGAAAATGTCAGACTAAATGGATCTATGCTTCTGGCCTTAAACTCTATGCATTTCATTTTTTTTTTTATTTAAATGTGAATGTATGCCAGGATTTAGGAACAAGGGCCCACATTTAAAAGTCATGTGTAATATTGGGCCTGTGTAGACTCCCCTTGATCTTCGTACTCTTAGGATATGTCTACATTGCAACGAAACATCCGCTGCTGCCTTGTGTCAGCTGGCTCAGGCTTGGGCAACAGGGTTGTTTAACTGTGTGTAGACATTCAGGCTTGGGCTGGAGCCTGGGATCTGGGACCCTGCGAAGGGGGAGGGTCTCAGAGGCTGGCCTCCTGCCTGAGCCCAAATATCTACACTGCAAATTAAACAGCCTGTAACCTGATCCCTGTGAGCCCTACTCGGTCTGGCCTTGGGCTAGTGTAGACATACCCTTATTCAACCCAGGTATAAAGGAGTCTAAGTTGGTCTAATTTATACATTAAGGAACCAGAAGAAAATATGTATTAAAATAGAGTTTGTCCCTTTAATTTGCACATGCCTTAACTTACACCTTTTTATATCTTCTTCAGGCTCATCTACATGTAAATCAGACCAGTTTTAGATCCCTTTACATATTCTAAAGTTCTAAATTAACATCATCCTAGACATCACTTCTGATTTTGGCTCAAGATCTCTTCATGACCCTCAACTGTAAGATCCTCCACTGGGATTTCTAATTGCATGCTTCTCCTATAACCTCAGTTCACCATTTTTCTCTACTTCTTTGCTATGGCTGAACAATGAAGTAGGAAGAGGTGATAATTGTATTGGAATGCAGCATTCATCACCTGCTGTATTCCAAGGGAATTAACAGTGTTACCATTTTATAGACTACATTGAAACAAATAATGCATATATTTTCATGTCTAGAAACATATGTGGAGTTTGGGGTTAGCTCTAAGAAATTTATATTAATGTGCGTAGCTACTATGGTGATGGACACTATAGAAAACCCTAAGACAGACAAATGAAGAAATATAGGAAGGTGATTGAAATCAGATTAGTTGTGCTCTGTGTTTTGTATATAAATTTAAGCCATTATGCCACTTGTTGTATCTCATTGGGCTGTCACGAGCCTTTATTAATTAATATTTGTTCATTGCTTTGACAACCTCAGATGGAAGGTGCTACTTAAGTACAAAGTAATTATTATTATTTCTGTTCATTTTTTTCCATATTATAGTTCTGATCATGGATGGGGCATCTACAATGATCAGATGGTGGGCAATATTCACTTCATTCCTCCTGCATATTTCTCCAGCTTCCAAAGCTGCACTGAAAAAATAAATGAGGAAGGAATGCAAACTGGGTGTTCCTATATCTCATTTCCCCAAATACAAGAACAAGCAGCCATTCAATTTTAAAGAAATCCTTGTTTACCCAATGTATAATTAAACGGTGGAACTCTCAGACAAAGGATATTAACGAAGCAAATAGCTTGGGGCCAGACTCTGCTCCCATTTCTCATGTTTAGATGTACCTTACTCTGTGAGTAATCTCATTAAACTACAGGCAGAGTAAAGTACTATTAATCTTAGCAGTTTCTGGCCTTCACTAAGTTTCAGTAAAGGATTGGTAAACTGGCTGGTGGACCACCAGCAATCTGTGGAACACTTGCTGGTAGGCTGCAGAGAAGTGGCTGAACATGGAGTGCTGGCTCTTCCTCCTTGTTGAAATTCAGCTTTATAACACGTAAATTCTTCTCTATCATTTATTATCCACATAAGACAATTGTAGCGGCTGCTACAGGGATGTTATGTGGGAGGTGAGGTGGTCTGTGTAATCCTGAACATGAGAGGCGATACCCATAATTTGTCTGTATTAAGATGTGGTCTATATGATATTAAAAAACTTTTGAGAACCTTTGATTTATGTAATATGAATAAGAACAGCATCTGCATTTACATTAGCGAGGATAAAATTACAAGAGCTATCAATATTCATGCCTCAGGCCATAAACTGATCGCCAGTCCGGGACAGGAAGAAATTTCTCCATATGGCATAGTATATCACAATTAGGTATGTTATGAGTTTTATGTCTTCCTCTGAACCATCCAGTGAAGCCACTGGCTGAGAGAGGATACTATACTAGCTGGATCATTGGTGTGTTCTGGTATTGCAATTCTTCAAGTGTATCTAATTTCTCAGCATAATTACTGTCAGAAATATTTATCTTAACTAATTTTTGTTATTTATCACATACGTGTTTTGTTTTTTCTAGTCTGGGGTGACTACATCATCTTGTGATGCTTGTGAACATTATGCCACTGATGCTTGTAGGTGGAATCAAAATTACATGAGTTATAGATGCTGTAAAGACTTGAGCTTATGCACAGTATTTCTGAGAAACGGAGCTAATGTGTTTTTTCCCCCTTCTGTTGGGGATGGGTTACCTTCCCTTAGTTAACTCGTAGAACCCAGCTCCCAAATCTGGCAGAGCCATCCATACAGAGGTCCTGTGCCTCCTCACCTAGCTCCTGGCAGCATGTCTCCTATAGACTGTAGTAGCAACCATGGCTGCTATGACCCTCACACCTTCCCACATAATGGTTTTGGCTAGTGGATCTATATAATCACAAACCAGGTACTCATTTGATTCCAGCCCTTGCTCTGGCCTGCTGCCAACCACGTTTTCTCTCTTTAATCCCCTGAGAGAATGTCTGTCTGTAGAACACTGTGATCCAGATGACGCAGAGGTCCTCTCTGAAATCTGCTCTTTCTCCCCCCACCCCGTACATTGGAACTGTGGCAATGCCACTGCAGTTATTATCTTGTGTTCTCACAGTGTGTAGGGTGTGGCAGGAGTTATCCAACAGCAGCAAACATGGACTTTCAGCTTCTACTATGTTTATTTTTGGTTACATAGGTCATTGTTTGAGTAGAGGGAGCTATTAGGTGTCAATAACACAGAGGGCAAACGTGCACAGTTTGGATGCAACATTACAGTTTGTTGCTGAGAGGCAAGGAAGAATTCATTGGTGTGCAATTGCAGGCACAAAATCTGTCCTGTTGCATGCAAAAGTTGCAGATGCTAACTCAGGTGTGAGAGTGGGTAGGGCAGGTTCCTTTATTTCCTGAGACACTGGGTACTTCTGAAGCTTATTCTACTTCATTGTGTATGCAGTATTGCGATCACACCCCTAATGGTGGGATTGAAATGAATGCACTTTTGGACAAGCTAGCCCTAGTGACAGTATCAGAAGACCCACATTTTCACCATTTACCTCATATATGTCTTTCTGGGGGGTATGTTAAAAAAAATCACTGGCATGGGTTGTTCTTTTCTTTATCCGATCAGTGTACTGTTTCTGCTGCTGTCAGAATTTCACTCAGGGACACCTGATGATGATAATAGGCCGCAGGTTTAAAACAAACAAAAGGAAGTATTTCTTCACACAACACACACTCAACCTCTGCAACTCGTTGCCAGGGGATACTGTGAAGGCCAAAAGTATAACAGTGTTCAAAACAGAATTAGATAAGTTCATGGAGGATAGGTTGACCAGTGGTTATTAGCCAAGATGGTCAGGGACACAGCCCCATGCTCTGGATGTCACTAAACCTCCAACTGCCAGAAGCTGGGGCTGGTTGATGGGATGACCACTCAAAATTACCCTGTTCATTCCCTCTGAAGCATCAGGCACTGGCCACTGTCAGAAGACAGGATACTGGGCTAGCTGGCCTATTGGTCTGACCCAATCTGGCCATTTGTATGTTCTCATGACATCGGGGTGTCTGGGGAATGAATACAGCACAACAATCCAATGTCTGCAACACATAAAAAATTACTCTAGTGAGGTGTTGAGTGTCCTCAACTCCTCAAGTTGCACACACTCAGCAACTCACATGGTCTAGTCCTTATATAGCTAAACTGCTGACAGCTCTTTATTTCTTTTCCTTCAGATATCAGATATGAGATCAGCGGGCACCCCTCCTGGGGAAAACAAACCAATCGCCCAGAAAATAAGTGGGTGGATGTGTGTGTATGTGAGAGAGAGCAAGAGCGCTTTTCTCTTTCTCTCACACTCAACTTCAGATGATTGGGAATCTCTTGTTCCTACTGAGATTATCATGCTGCAGACACTTAGATGTCAAAATTAGTTAGATTAAAGCAGTCTGAATTTTGCAGCGCTGTTCATATCCTTCACTGGGTTTCATCATCATAATAGGGGGTAATAAGAAAAAAAACACATGCAAAAATGTCACTGTTCAGACCTGAGAAGAGATGACCTCATGTCTAATCTAGTCTCTTTGAGGTTAAATGAGACAGGAGATGCCCCATAAAACGCTAGGAGGATGGTCAGGACATAAAATGAGACAGAAGAATGTACCCTCCTCAAACATGACTTCAAATTCCTAAAGGAACTGGCCTCCAACAGTTGCCATATTTTCCATTTTGGTGTTTATTATAAACAGAAGCTGCAATTTGCCAGACATTAAACACATCTGAGCACACACACAAGCTTTACTTCATGACTGAAACATCTGTATGCATACGTGTATAATAAGCCCTTCAAGGAATTTTGCATAAAGACTAAAAATGGAGAAACTGTAGATAGTTACTTTAAACAGAAAAATATATTTTACCAAGTTTTTAAGGATTTTTACGGAAAAGGAAAAAAAAGAGGAATAGAAAATGAAAGTGGTATCTATTTAGTGGGATGTCTAATGAAAGATCCTTTTAAAGAGAGCAGGATTTTCCCATTACTTACAGCACCTCTTATTGAAAAGAACTACTGCCGATAATCAGATTCATGCCTGAGGAGAGATGTGTTATTTTAAAAGAGATAAATTAGAACATTGCACCAAGTCCTGTTTTCTTTTGAAATGCTGAGACAAACTTTTTAAACTTGAGTGACTAAATTTAGGCATCTAAATCCATACATAGGCATCTGAATAAATGGTTCATTTTCAGATATCCTCAGCATCCACTGACCTTAATGATTTTTTTTATTTCAGTGGGTTCTGCAGGTTCTTAGCACTTCTGAAAAGCAGGCCACTTTAAGTGCCTATGTATGGATTCTGATCCTGAAGTATAGATAACCAAGTCTGAAAAGTTAACCATAGGTATGTCTACTCTGGAGCTGGAAGGTGTAATTTCCAGCTTGAGAAGGCATACCAACATTACCCCGATCAAGCTAGTATGCTAAAAATATAAGAGGAGCTCAGGAGTGGGAGGGGCTAGCCACCCCAAGTATGATCCCATAGGTGTGGACCTGGGTGCTTAGCCACTACTGCCGCTTGTGCTACTAAAGCTACACTTCTATTTTTAGCATGCTAGCTCAACCAGAGCTAGCACTGGTCTGTCTCCTCAAACTGGAAATTACGCCTTCCAGCTACAAAGTCAACATACCCATAGTGCATCACTGAGTTGACCAAAATAACTACAGGAACCCACATTAAGCACCTGAAGTATCTGTAGTAGTGCTAGTGAACTCAGCACCTTTAGGAAAGCAAAGGACACGGAACAACATTTAGGCCCTGATTCAGGAAAGTGCTAAAGTATATGCTTAACTGTAAGCATGTGCTTAAGTGCCCTTTCTGACTAGGGATGGCTTCCTGAATGTGGGCCTTCTGATGATGGGCACTGTAGAAATACTTTCAATAAATAGAGCATGTAAGAAGTAGAACTGTAATGTGCATGGGCCACTCTTGCTCACACTGAGTAGTACCTTACTCCTCAAGGAGTTCATCCATTTCAATGTGAATTGTTGAGGAGTGAGGTAGCACTTAATGTGAATAAGAGTGTCAGTATCTGGCCCTATAGGAGCAAGGAGGACAAGATTTCTGGCGATTTATAACAAGTAGCTCCATATAAGCCAACAAAATTGAAGCAGGAGCTACACAAAGGTATATGGGCTCTAGGTTTATTTGCTTCCTACAACAAATGTGAAACTCACTTCTGCCCCATTACATTTAAATCAGCTCCTACCCACTGACTTCAGCGAACTGCTTAGGTAGCACACTGAAAAAGGCTGTGCCATGTTCCCCTCCATTGGCTGCTCTAGAGGGTAACTATCTATTCCTGCTACCAGTTCATGTTGCTATTCCTTTTTGCTTAAGCAGTAGAGGTCTCTAGCCCAATGTTCAAACCCTGCTGATGACCTACGCACTTGTCTTTTTCACCAGGTGGAGGCTGCGGCGAGGCCTCTGGCTTCCTGTAGTCACACCACAATTGCTATAATTATTTATTTCTATGGCAATGTGAAAGGAGAGAGGGTCTGATGACTGTTGCATCATTTTGTGGTTGTAGATAACTGTCCATCTGGAATGGAAAAGAGCCCATCAGATAGTCATTGCTTTGTGATTCTGTTGATCAGTACAGATTCAAACTGGTGATATAGAGCTTCATAGTTGGTCGCTGGAGTTGCATAATGATTGTGACAGAAAAATCTTTAAAGAGGAGAACATGCCCAGCTACTTCAGACCAAGAATGTGTCCATTTGAAAACATTTTACTATTATTTGTATTTGTTTTTCACTTATCTGTAGAAGTCATTCCTCCATATTTTTCTCTGTCTCATGAATCATTCCACAACGTAGAACAGATTGCCAAGAGGGAACAAATATTACTCATCTCCTTTCCTGAGACAGGTAGCTGTGTGGGTGGACAGGTAAAGGCAGGTATACTTATAAATATAGCTGCATTTTCAGCATATTTTTTTAGCTGAATGGGGTTTTCTTTCCTTTGACAATGCATAGACTGGGCTAGAATAATTATCCAGACATTTACCTCATGACTCAAACAACATCATAACCACAATAGACAACCAACTTTATATGAGATATTGCTCATTCCTGACAGATAAGTCACACAGGTATAAGCATACACACTCATGCTATATTACTCTTTCCCTCGCCCCCTGCAGCAGGATGAAAAACAAACAGGAGATGGTGACAACATCCGAAAGTGAAATAGGACTTTTTCCTCCCCCTGCACTGAAAGTTAAGTGCTTGCTGTATACCCTTAGCAAACAATAATAAAGTGAGAACCTGGTCAAGAGGCATTAAAAGTCAAGCTAGAAAGTATGTTGTTGTTGAATAAGAAGGAACCCAGACAGTGTGTAATTGTTCAGTGCTCATGCTTATGTCACACACTTCCAGTATACTGGTATAATACTCTTTCATATTATGTCTCTCCTTTTTTTAAATTTATTTTAAAAAATGACATTTTCTTTTCCATGCTTGAACTCCTAGCAGTAGTAATTTTTCTGCAACTACGTTGTGGTGGTGGTGTGTGCTGTTGAACAGCTGTCGCATTCCACCACTTAGGTGGCTGCATTTTAGTAGTGGAATCCCTAATAAAGATCGTCCTAAAATACTCATTCAGATAGAAAAATATTAAGAACCCACAAGTTGAGGGGTGGGGGTTGGTTCAGCACTCTATGAAGAAGGGGACAATTGGTAAGATTCAGTTATAGATCTCTGTTCTGTTCTTAATCACTCTCAAAGTTCATGGTTGGAGGACAGGGTTTTCAGATCCAAGATTTCAGTTTGGGCCATCTGATTTGTAGAGCTGGTTATATAACTATTTTTATGAAGAGTCTGGCAAAATCATTCTGTCAACTGCCAAATAAAATTATTCACAAATAAATGTTTTCATTATCCAGCCAGCTCTACTGGTTTGTAAAGAGTTTGCAAAGTCCTTTGGATGAGATGTGCTCTATAAAAGTAAACTCTTAGTTTGTCTAGTCATCAAATCATACTTTAAAATGCCATTTGGAGGTCATATGGGATAGTGGAAATGCAAAGTTCTTCTGTGTTAGTGATCCAGGTTCAGGTTCCAAACCCATTCCTTAGCTCCCCTGACAGGAACTTTACCAAAAGCTGCATCCTCTAATCTACATAGGTCTAAAACCCAGGGGCAGCTCTACGTTTTTTGCCGCCGCAAGCACGGCAGTCAGGCAGCCTTTGGCGGCATGCCTATGGGCGGTCCGTGGTCATGCGGATTTGGCGGCGTTTCTGCGGGTGATCTGCTGGTCCCGTGGCTTTGGCTTACCCGCCGCCGAATTGTGGCTGAAACCATGGGACCAGTGGACCTCCCGCAGGCATGCCGCCGAAGGCTGCCTGATTGCTGCTCTCACACCAACCGGCAGGCTGCCCCCTGCTAAAACCAAATTAAATTTTAAGTTGTCTTTTCCAACTTCATACATTTCTATTAAGAGTCTAGTACTGTAGCTATAATGTTAGACATAAACCCCATGCCTTGCTGCAGATGAACCTCATGCATCATATTTGCCCGAGTTAGACTGTAAACCTCTGCAGGGCCACAAGTGGCTGAAGAACGACCGAATCTTTCATTTCTGATGATGATGAAGTTTAGGATCTCCTGTGACCACAATCTCGCTGTGCAACTCATATGTATAACATATAAGAATTCTAAAACAAAATCTATTACCTTTTATAGGGACGTAATAAGTGTTAAGTGTCTGGATCCCATCAACAGCAATCTGTACTGAATGACAGGCACTGGGAGGAGTCTCTCTCCAGCCCTGGAGGGAGAAGGGCTAACTGCCTGAGAGGAAGGCACCTGAACTGGAGCAGTGCTGGGGAATAGGGCAAGGGAGCAGGGGAGCTCCAGCCTGGTAAAACCCCAGGCTGAAGGCCTTGTTGAAGGCCTACAGAGGTACTGGGGCTGCAGAGATACAGCCTGGGAATAGGCAAAGGCAGCAGGTCCTAACCCCTTGCCAGTGATGAGTGGTCATTCAGACTACAGTCTGCCCCAGTGAGGGGGCTAGATGATGACTGGCAGTAGCCACTGAGGCAAGGTGGGTTTAGAGGATTGGGGGCCCTCCCGGGAGGGGAGACCCAAAGAGTGGGGGTACTGGTGGGACAGAACCCTGAGGTAAAGGGCACTGGGGTCCAGGAAGGACACAGAGCCAGTGGCAGGCAAGACACCGGCCAGAAGAGGATGCTCCGTATGCTGGAAAAGAGCTAATTCCCAGATGACCAGCAGGAGACGCTGCGCTGGTGAATCTCGACTTTGCTACAAGGAGGGGCGGGGGGAGAGAGAGTCCTTGCAACTTTCCTTTCCAATGCAGCACCATCCCCAGCAGTGTCAAGTAGATTTAACTGAAAACATGATCTGTCTATTACTTTCTGCAGTATTAACATTCTAACAGCACACATCATGCATGCGGGAAAGTGACCACTTCACCACCAGGCAGTGGCTAAGTTCTATACAAAGACATCACTACAGCCACAACTTCTTTTTTGCTTAAGTGCATCATTGCTGCTATTAACTGTTAATTTAGTTTATACAATAAAAAATCTTGTAAAGTTTTTTAAGCATGATGCTTCTTTGACTATATTTTCTGTGGTTTAACATGGATGGTGAATTATTTTAAGAAGTTTTACTATTTTATTGAATGCAGACATTTATAAATTCCTGCTGTTGGTATGTTTGGCTGATGCTAGGTTTGAGGCTAAATTAGCCTGATTAATGAAGAGAGTTTCATACCTAAGGTAATGTCTTTTGCTTAATATTTCACCACTTGAAGGTAGGGAATGTGCTCTTCACGCGGTTTTTAATGTCTAGAGTTGCCAGCTCTAGCCCACCTCTTCCTGAATAGTCATGAAATGAGCTGTTGTAGCATGAAAGTTCAGCCTTTCTCGCTTCTGCAGAAATCTCCCTATGAGCTGTTCTCCTCCAGTCATTCTAACTGGCAAGTCTGACTCTGTACTAGAGTCTGCGTACCACATGAAGGAGCCAGATGAGTGAGTATGCTTTCAACTTTGACTGATAGCCTCATGGAGAGTAGAACAACAACCAATGTCCCTTGGGTATTCTTTATAATTTCCTGGTTTCCATCTATGTGAGGCAGAAGTCAATGGCAGTTTTGCCTGATTAAGCACCTGAGCATTGCATCCATTGACTACACATCAGCATTAAATTTGCCTTCCTCACAGAGGTGTTGGGAGGATTAAATATTGGGCCAGATTTCCCTTTGCTGAAGCAGAGTGGTGCAAATGACAATATATTATACTTTGAGGGAGAAGAGGGACTCCCATGAGAGAGGTCAGAATTTCCATTTGGGGAAGATGACTTTACTCGTCTCTGAGGACTCTGTTGGACCTTTGCAGGTGGTGGCTGCCTACAGGAAGTAATGTTTCTCCTATCCACCGCAACTATAGCCATTTCTCAGCCAGAGCAACTTGCTTCAGGTGCAATGCTGCTTAACAGTAGGGTCCCTGGACGAGGAAAAATGGCCAGGAACTGTATCTGCACTACCTACTTGCTCCACCGTAAAACTTCTACTAGTGGATTTTCTGTTGCTATTAAGTCAGGATGTCCCAAGGGCTGGTCAAAGTTGGTACAGGCCTGAAAAAAATATAAAGCCTGGTGTAAGTGCTATGCATTATTATTAGCTAATTAATCCATTCATGAGATAGGTAAACAAGTACAATCTGCATGTAGCAGGGTATTTGTAGCTCTCTATGGTGACCTTTTACACTAGTACTTCCACTGGTGGCACTTCACTGTTTGTAGCACCAGTAGGAAAGGAAATGTAGAGGTAGACACTGCTCCTGATGTGCTGCCATTTCTGTGGGAAGAGGTCCCTTGTGCTTCTCTCTGTTGGTTGGCTGAGGTGAAGCTAAATAACACGTCTTTTAAGAGCAGAATGATAAAAGAGAAGCTAATTTCCAAATATGCGTGTAAGCTATTTCTGAGTACATAATGGCTACTCCAGTTGCCAGTACAGGGACTTCACAGCAATTAAGGCAACTTATTACTTGGTAAGGTGCTTGAAGGTTGATATCTTCAACATGAAAGGCACTCTGCAAAAAAAAACCAAATTCTACGTTGTTATCGTGTGCAAGAAAAAAAGCTTGCTTATTTGGTCAGTTTTCAGTAGTTGATAAATGACATTTTCCTGATTAATTGGGGTAGGGAAAAAGCATGTCAGGAAAGACCTCCCTGATTGACTGGAGTTTTCATTGAAAAGGAAGAGAAGATGCTTTTATTTTTCTTTAATTTTATTTGATGTTTCTGAATGCACTGTGGGCTTGCCATGTTTTGGGTCAGGAAAAAAAGCACAACCAGTGTATTATTATTTTCTGTTTTAATGAAGCTGATGTCTTTTCCTGGTATAGGCACTTTGCAGTCCACTGATTTGGACTGGAGAATCTGTCCTTGTTAAGAGAAATAATACAAAGCTGTTAAAATATTTTTGGATATGGGCTGTGTTTTTGTTTTGGAAATGCTACATTAACTTTGCCTCAGGACATTAATTAACACACTGGTCATTAATTGCTGGAAACAGCAGATTTGTCCAGGGTTACTGTTTCATTAAACTGCCTTGATTTGAGGGAACAAGCATGGAAGAGAGTGTCTCTCTGTAAGATCCTTGTCTCTCCTCCCACAGAAGAAGAAAACCTAACCATAAAGGAATGAAAAGGAGCTCAGGACTTTTTATTGTCTTGTATTGTGAGGTTCTGGGACATCAAAGGTCTTTCTGCATCAAGAAGTGACCAGTGAGGCATTACTAGAGCAAGCTGTTTTTTTGGATAACATTCTTTGCCTTTGACTGGAGAGGAACCCCACTAAAAATAGCTCTGAGGAAGAATGACTTCATTCTTGAAGTTTGGAGTGAGTTGTAGCTGTGTATTGATGTCTTGCTTGTCTTCACCTATCTTAGTCTTGTAATAAATGGAACGAGGATGGATAAGTGCAATTGCATTAGAGCCAGTAATAACAACCATCATGGTTTAATGCATAAGGGAAAAGCAGGTTTGGAAGCAGGATTGGTATCCCAGGCCCCAGGGCTCAGAGAGGTTGATATGTTCAGATTTAGGGGCTGGGAAGTTTTATGGTGAAGAGAGATGATGGATAATTATTCAGGGAATTTATGGAAAACTCCTATTGGTGTTTCTGAAATGAGTTAATGCTTCTTTTGCCATTGCATGCTTTAGTTTATTGCTAGGAGACAAATAGAGATGAAAAAGAAAATAAAATTGAAGAGGCAATGACAGATCACTTATTTGTAACAGTTAACAATTGGGATTTAATGTACTATATGAATGGAAAAGAGGACAATGGTTTTAAAAACAGGATAGGATTTTCATCATAGAAAATTTGTTCTTCCTGTGACAAGCCAAAGAGGCCAGTCTCTGGTTTTAATTAATGTGATGCCCCCAAATTAGAACCCCTCAGTTTACCATCCCTGAACATTTGGATCTGATCTTCACTGCTGAGTCCTCTATTTGTATTGAGTTGAACTAAAACCTTGGGGCAAACATCATATACTATGGAGAACTTAGGATCTGAAGATTGCTTAGACCTATCTCTAATTTTGGTTCATAAAACCTTGTCAGTTAGGTTTCAGTATTGCTAAACCAGTGTTATGGTGAGTGGATTCTCTGTTATATTTTATCAGACCTAACAGAATTGGGAGGGGGGTCAATAAAAGATTGTGTTCCACCTCTGAAAGGGGCAAACTGTAGGGGTCTTAATTTTGCAAACTCATTTGTCAGGTTTTGATTCAGATTACAACCACATGTTGTTTAAATTCCAGTTCAATTTCATCGGAACCATCAAAACTGAAGAGGCTTGAAGGAAAGTATCAGTTTCCCAATTCCAGCAGGAGAAAGAGAGAACTAAATGTGACAAATGCTAGTCAGATTGTCTAATATACTTCTGGAACGTGCTTAGCTGACTACAGTGATGAGGGTGGTGTAAGAACATAAAGAGAATTTTGGTTCATATCTAGTTTTTTGTTTTTTATTAAAAGGTGGTAGAGGAAAGAAATGTAAAGTAAGAATAAGAGAACAATCTCACAAAATAGAAATATGCATTTGGCAAGAAGAGAAACAGGAACCAAAAAGCATCATGGCTAAAACTTTCAAAAGTGTCTAGTGATTTTGGCTGCCTAACCTGAGACATCTTAGAGGCCTGACTTTTAGAAAGTGCTGAGTACCTGCCCTTTAAAAAACAGACCCATTCAGAATGTCTCAAGTTGGTCATCCAGAACCATTAGTAACTTTTGAAAATCTTGGTTCATGTTTGCTAAAGCTTCGGAAATGGGGAAGAGGCAGATACAAAAATGAAAGCCGCAGCATCATCTCCATCCACTATTCTTCAAAATCATCACTCTAGTCCCCAGTTCAGCAAACTACATAAGCATGTGCTTGAGTGCTTTGTTGAATCAGGTCCATACTCTGGGAAGATTCTTCATCCATCGTCATCTCTCACCTCGCAAAGTCAGCCTCAGTGCCAATGTCATAAATGAAAAGGGCAGACGGATACAATCCAAAGTCCAAGAAGCATGATAGGGACAAAGCTGTGCAGAGGATGAATAGCTGAGTTTTGTTCAGGCTAATACTGTAATGAAGTGTAGATATCTTTTAGAATGTGGATAAGGAGTTTTCATTGACTGTCCTCACTCCACAATACCACAGTTAGATGTTGAGTTGGGCAGCACTAGATGATGATGATTTATTTTACAGTATCACCTATAGGCCCAAATCTAGAATCAGGGCACCATTGTGCTAGGTGCTGTGCAAACATATAATAAAGAGGAAGTCGCTGTCCAAAATAGTTTACTATTTAGATTAATGACAAAATGTAAAATGTGGCTGAAACAAACGGGTAGGAATGGGGGTGATAGAGGATCATGTAACAATAACATGAGCACATTTCATGTAGACTGTCAGTGCAATATAACTCACCACCTGTCTAGCTCTTATCAACTGGCAGTGTTCTGTAAGCATCGTGCCAGAAGTAAGTCTTTAGGAGGAATCTGAAAGAAGAGGTTGAGCTTAGTTTGTTTCTTTAGTTCACTTTTTTGTTTGGTTGTTCTATACCCACTCTGTCACCCAATAAACACCCATAGTAAAGAAAAGAACCCAAATTCCGTGTAACTTTTCATTTGTTTTATTTTTTGTAGAGTGGTGGTAGTTGGCCAGTTCACAGTGAAAAGCTGTTTTTGCTACAAAAAAGGTAAATGCATTCCTGAGGCGAATTTATGATTGTGCTCAGAAAGCACACTACTTTTGCTAGAAAACGCTATCACAAATATGATGATCAGTTTACCTCTGGGCAAAGACTGATGATAATTAGGAATTTAATTTTTGTGCATTGAAGGAAAATAATCCACCACCTTTCTGAATGCATGTAATCCATCTAATGGATTGAGTTTTAGGACAGGATCCAGGAAATCCTAAATGCCATTCCCGACTACTCCCTAACTCAATCTGTGGCCTTGGGAAAGTGTCTTGGCTTCAATTTCCCCATCTTTTAAAATGAGAATAATACTAATTTACCTCATTCACCAGGGTGTTGTGAGGACTGATTAATTAATGTTAGTGCCTTGAAAATAAGTACTAAATATTATTATTATTATTTATTAATAGAACTGTTTGACTGAAAATAGCACCCTAAGTAGTTAATAGAAGGGAGAAACAATTATCAGTACTGAATTGGTGAAATATTTTGGGAACACGCACATATTGTTTTTCTTTCTATGCATTTGGGGATTTTTCTGGGCTATTTTAAAATCCTTGAGAGTTGTATGTGAAAAAATAAATGCAATAAAATATGAGTACAACACATTTCCCATGCTTTGAATGTATTAATTCTTGCTTACATAAGAAAATATCTAAACTTAAAAAAGGAATAATTTGGAATCAGATTCTGCATGGTGAATCATGAGAAAAATTCTCATCAGAGGCAAAAAATATTCTGGCTTTACTGCCAGTGTTTTCATAAAACATTTTCCCCCAAATTACTCTGAATGGAATAAAAAAAATCTACAAAAATCCTTTTTTTCCCCTTAATAAATACATTAGTTGCATGGAAAAATATATAAATAAAAAAAATTGTGTTTTTATCACCCTTCTAGTTTGGACTGGTACTCTTTACCCCTTTCTTACAGGCCTAGTTTCTCCTCCAACCCCCAACTAGGTAAACAAAGGTCTTGGGTAGTAGAGTAAAGCAAGATAGAGCATTAAAGTTGGCATGAAGGGTTTAACAAAGGCTAAATATTAAACCAAAACCCATTGGGGGGAGGGATAGCTCAGTGATTTGAGCTTTGTCCTGCTAAATCCAGGGTGGTGAGTTCAATCCTTGAGGGGGGCCACCTAGGGATCTGGGGCAAAATCAGTACTTGGTCCTGCTAGTAAAGGCAGGGGGCTGGACTTGATGACCTTTCAAGGTCCCATCCAGTTCTATGAGATAGGTATATCTCCATATATTATATTATTAATTAAGCACCTACTTTGAGGGGAACATTTAAGAGGTTAGGAGGT
Organism: Trachemys scripta elegans; assembly: GCF_013100865.1. NCBI lineage: Eukaryota > Metazoa > Chordata > Testudines > Emydidae > Trachemys > Trachemys scripta. The sequence continues at coordinate 90,941,220 of NC_048299.1, forward strand.
AATAGGTAGTAGACTCCTTTGCTGCACTCCTCAGTTCTTTTTTTTTGTCTTTTCCTGTGCTGAAGGCCTGAGGCTTGTCCTCCAATTTCCAGAACACCCTATGACACAGGCTTCTTGAAATCTCCCCTCTCTCAATAAAGGAGCTCTCTTCCTGTCTGCTAAAAAGGGGTGTACTACATTCTATCTCTGTTCTGGTTACTAAAAGGCATTGTAAAAGGGCTAGATTCTTGCTGAAATGGAATCACACCAAAGGTGAATTTGAATCCTACTCTCTCTAGAAAAGTTAAGGGAATTCCTCTTCTTTTTATTCCTAGAAGTATGAGAAAAGGGAATTGCAAAATTTTAATATTTTGTATACAATATCATATAACACTTTGCAAAATGTATAACACTAATATTATTGTAACAAATCCATGGACCTCTGGGTTTGGATGGTTATTTTTATGCTGATCAACATGGCAACTCAGAACTCTGGGGCAATTGAATTTTGATCATCTGCTCCAGAAGAGTAGACACCTACCATTGGAATTAAATTAGACTTTCCATTAGCTGCTAGCTCTATAGGATGTATGATACATATTTGGGCAATACTGATTCCATTCACTAGGGGTGCAGTGGTATACATACTAGCCAACTCATCATTATATGTAATGTAGCTATTTATTAGAGATCTGTATAATATTAATTAGAAATTAATAGTACCCCCCCCACTCCAAAAGAGTATATTCTAGAACCCCAATCATTTTAAGTCAACATTGCTAGCTGAAAGCAGGCTGCAGTTCTCAGTGGAAATGGCAATCCACAACTTGGTTTACTTTCATAGGGTGGTGCTGCACAGGATGTAACTCAGGGCAGAATCTGGCTCTCAGAATGCTAATGGGCTTTCTCAACTCATCCTATATTAGAATTTTGAGGCAATCAGCACAGCTCTTTTACTGTTTTTAAAATATATATTTTATTTGCATGTCACTATTAAGAGTAAGCGGAAGTGTATTTGATTCTGGTAGAGGCACATAGCAAGCAAAAGGATTCCAAAGTGATATACCCTGTGGGACCTGAATAAAGCGGCTGCCAGGGAGCTGAAATACTGTGGTACAGTTAGTTGGCCATATGGGGAGCAAAGGTAGCTGGTGTGAGCGCACAGTGAGTGGCTAACATCTATCCAGCACTGGAAATTGCCACAGGAAACTGAGCTGACTTCCAAGGGTCTTTGTGCCAGCAGACAGTGCGAAGTTGAGTAAGTGAACTGGGAACTGCTGAATCCGTTTTTATGTACATTTTCTTCATTTGAAAGACTGTATTATGAAGCCAGAGGGACTGCTTCAGGCTGGATATGTAAGTTAACAAGTTACTTGAACTGTGTAGGAGGGACTGAAGTGTTGGAAGGAGAAGCTTTCAATAAAACCTGCTTCTGTGTGTTGTACAAAGACATCAGAGTTGGTCGGGTTATGCACAGGTCAAAACTCACACTACTTCCACTAGAGTAATATATACTAGAACTGTTTTGGAGGTTGAACTGCTGAAAATAGGCATCTGGTTAGTACAGTTGTCTTTCAATGAACATCTTAATGAGATTTTCATCTGATATAGGCAGAAGATGTACAACATGGATCCAGAGATATTCTCAAACTCCTACAATTTTGGATCCAGGGTTTGGCTTTAGGCCCATTATAAAAAGCATGCTTGTAGAATTCAGATCCAATGCAAGATTTTGAATGTCTGCCAAAATTTGGGGGTATTTGGATCAAGCATTTTGGTTAAGGCCCATCTCTAATTTTCACCAAATGTTTTTAACTGTTTTATAAGTCCCCTTTCACTCCTGCATTCCCTTCCTGGTTATATTATTTTTCCTGCTCTTGTCTGTTTAAAAAGGTCAGTCACAATTGTGCTAGTGAGTTTTTAGCTACTTTGGTGTTTTGTTAGTTCTGTCATCTGCTGTTAATTCTTTTTTTGCACATGATCTCAATTGGGGAAATTGTGTTTCGTTCTGTTATGCCAGAGAATACGCAAGCAAGCATTTTCTTTTACTCACTTTTACGCTGCATTGGAATAGTTGCAGGCAACCAAACACAGTACAAATGTTGTTGAGCTTCAGGCTACCAAAAGCTTTTTCCTTATCAATTTGCCTGGAATGTCCCAATCAGAGATGGGCTCTCTCTACGTGGATTGTTCCAGAATCCTGCTCAGGACCATAGAACAGATCTCCCTAAGATATGACAGGTGTGCCCAAGCCCTCAGATTTGCAAACAACCCCGGAAAATAATGAGGATAGTAATTAAGGTTGGTGTTTTAATCTGAGTACGCCTGAGATGTGGGGAAATTACCTTCCATTGCTTGAATCATACAGGGTCACCTGGTTTGGTTGTGGGGAAAAGGTTAGGTCATTGGTCTCGTAGCCTTACTGTATCACTCATCCATGATCCCTTCTCATTTTCCCTATCACTACCAAAAAAGGTGTCTTTCCTTCTAGTGGATTGCTGCCCCAACTGGTGAAAGTACCTTTGTGCTTCATTGAATGAGTCACTCTGATTGCAACACATAGTGTAGCGTGTGGCAGAGAAGGGACTTTTCAGTGAGGTGGGGCAGGCATAGTAAGCATGGTCTGCACTAAGGACAGGATTTTCAAACATGTTCAGCTTTGGCTTAATTCTGTTCCCACTGAAGTCAATTGGAGTTTCACAGGGGAAGTGCCAGCAGTGAGTGTACTTTGACAGGGAGCTTTCTCATGGAAACAGAATTAGGCCCACCCCAAAAATGTTTTTTTAATACATTTTTTTGGCATCTTAAATGGAAGCACATGAGAAATATTGGCCTTTCCAATATGCAGTAAGTTGTTTTTATTGAGGACTAGACTTCTAATAGAAACACTGGTCATTCCAGTGAAATAATGGTGGGTGTTAGCATACTTGTCAAGATGGAAACTGAGTTTTAGTCACAGATGGTATGTAATTTTGTCCATAATGACTCTGGATAGAAAAAACAGTAAGGAAAAAAATGGATCCCTCCTTCATACTCACCCAGGTGAAAGAAGGAAGACAGACAAGCAACTGCTGTTTAGCTGGTCTGGCACAACTGTGGAACTGGCAGTAGTAACAACTGGCTGATACTTCTGTTTTTGGTTTAGCCAAACACCAATGCCACTCCCTCCCATACAAAATGTACAATATATATTTTCCCCAATGTAAAATTACTTTTCCTAGAACTGGGAAATGTTTCATCAAGATTTGCCTATGTTTGAGACTGAAATAATTTTATGGAATTTGGGGCAAATTATTTTCACTATCTGGATGTTAATAAAAAACTAAAAGGCCATATTTGCTCAAATTCACATTGTGTGTGTGTGGGGGGGGGATGGGGTGGGGTGGGGGGGAGGAAAGGTACCAACTTGAAAAGCTACACAACCTAATGGATTAAGCCCAGGGAAGGAAACCAGGAGACTCCTAAATCTTATTCCCCATCTATCTTGCCTGGCCTTTCTAACACTTTAGAGCACTTACACTGGATAGGACTGCATGCTTTCACTTGATAGCACATCACATCTTTAGGTCAGGGTCTGTCATTTATTATGTTTGTACAATGCCTAGCACAATGCCTTCCCAACCTGCCTATGGTGTTTAGCCACCACACAGACCTCTGCCACTTGAATTATCAGAGTAACTGATAGCATAGGTAGGTTGTCATCCTCCATGTGGATCAGTATGAGGTGGGGGATGACACACTTTACTAGTGGGGTTCACAGATATTTGCTGACAGCAGAGGAATGGTGAGACAGGCTCCTAATCCATCCAGTCCCAGTCTGCACTCCCCAGGATACTTGTCCTAGTCTCCTTGCATGTAGATCCTAGTCTCACCCCTTCAGTTTCCCCACACCACTCCCAGTCTTGTTGTTCAGCCAGTCACAAATCCCCTGCTTCTTATCCGATCTTTCTCCCCATAGCCTCCAGTCACCCCACTCACCTCCAACTTGCATTTCTTGTTCCTACTGGCTTCCAAGCCCAATCTCCCTCCACTGGGTCTCCTCATCCAATCTTTGTCCCAGTTTCTTCCTCTCTGAGGTCTAGCTCTTGTCCCCTCTTCATTCAAATCAGGCTGCTTCCCCCTCCAGTCTGCCTGGGCTCAGCAGGGCGGGAAGAGGATGCCTTTGTGTGGGAGCATAGTAGAGACAGGCTCCCTACTCTAGGTTCGGGTGTGTGGAGCTGGAGCCAGCAGTGCCCACGGCAGCCAAGAGCTGCAATTTCAGGAAAAATCCTGCTCAGCCCTAGGCTGGAGTATGCCCAGTGAAGATGGACTCTTCAGAGGTTTTTAGCTGCTAAAATCTAAAATCTCTACTAAACTCGTGGACTGTAACTTTTTTTCAAGGCATATAACTTAGCCAAAATGCATTGGATTTTCACAGGGACTACTATAGGCACATCCCTGACATCCAACTGTCAAGTTTGAAATCTCTGCTTCAAAGCATGGGAGTGCTAAAGCTAGTCAAAGAAAACGGCACCAGAATTTTTTAACATGGGCCAAACAACGTTTCCCCTCGCTTCTTTTTCTGAAATGACAGACCCATTTTAGCTGAAAATTTCCTGAAAAATTCAGTCTGAAGTAGACATTTGGCTTGGAAAATTTCATGCTGAATGGTTAAATTTGGCAAAGTTATAGGCAACTGAAAACAGGGTCTTATGTGAAGTATCAGGCAACCTTAATACTAAGTGGTGCTACCATTCTCCTCTATAATAAAAATAATAATTACTAAGCCTAACCAGTCCAGCCACTGCCTGGTTCACACTACTAATGATGAATGTAAAATAAGTAGAACTCTAATGAAAACAGATGCACAAGATGTAGCAAGTCCCCATCCTCTCCCTGTGTTCAGACAGCAAGGAGAATATGCGGGTTGAGTACTGATCTAGGTTTTGTATTTTTGAGTGTGCATGCAACACTTATTTTGCCAAAACATAACTGACCTGTTTGCTGTGATTGTATCATTATAAACAGTGCTGTTCTTGGGATTTGGGTGGGGAGGTCAGTGAGTTGATTTGTTGAGGGATCCCCAAACTTTAAGTGTGGTGCTACTCTGTAAAATGACAGTAAAAATGGCATTGGAGGGTTCCATATTTGTTTCCTAGTCACATTTAGATCAAATGTTCTCAGTTCCTAAATAAAATTGTGCTTTTCTAATTACCAGCCCTGAAAACTTAGCCAAGGGTCCCAGAGTTGTGAGGGATTCCTTCCTTCTCATACGTGGGCACCAGTAATAGAGGATCTGCAGGCTAAATTAGACACTCACTCACATCTGGACATCTCCACTGCCTTCAGTTGCACAGATGTAGTTGATTGAAACTTGGAGAACAGTTGATGCACATGAAGAAACGAATTTAGTCCATTCTCTTTGTTGCATTTGCTATGAAGAGCTTACAGGAGTAAAAAGCAATACGAGCGTAGATTTGTCACTGGCCCCTTATGGAGGGAGTGGGATCCAGAGGCATCTGAGACTGATTACTTGCTGCTTAATTGGACTTAAGGGAAGAAATCTGGTCTCTATAAATGAGGACACAGTAGCAAGGGAAGGGCTGCTACCTATGGACCTTTCCAGTACAGGGACGGGGAAGGGAGCTGCTGAGTTTGTCTAGAAACACAAGCCCTGAGGAGGAATGCTGAGTAACCCTGAACCTGAGGGGAGAGACTATGAGCCAGGGAGACTTTATTGTGAGTCTGGGCGTAGCAAACTGTATTTCAAGATTATTTGGGCCTAATAAAGTAGAACCCCGGCAGGGAAAAGTTGTCTGATACCTTTTAATCTGTGTGGTGGTCTTAAGGAGCCCTGAGAGGAGGGGGAACTGAGGCAGAGGCATACTGGGCCAACAGGGGGTACTACAGGACAGATACCCCCTTTTAAAGTCACCAACATCAGCAGATATGTCAGCAGACCCAGAGAACAGACATGGAACAGATCTGCTGAGGAAGGTGCCATTTTAAGAAGTTTTTCAGAGTTGATTGAATCACATTTAACTAAGGCGGGGGATAGGGAAAAGGAAGATTTTAAGTCTATCAAGTAGAACTGCTAGTGCTGGGGTCCATGCATACTTATTTGGGTAATTGACTTGGAAAGGGAGAACACTAATAAGCTACAAAAACAAGGAGGAGTCCGGTGGCACCTTAAAGACTAACAGATTTATTTGGGCATAAGCTTTTGTGGGTAAAAAACCCACTACCCACGAAAGCTTATGCCCAAATAAATCTGTTAGTCTTTAAGGTGCCACCGGACTCCTCGTTTGTTTTTGTGGATACAGACTAACACGGCTACCCTTCTGATACTAATAAACTAGGCCCTCAGCCATTTGAGGATTTTTGTCAGCTTCTAGAATGTCTTGTGTGCTTCTAGTGAAGCTTACTTAGGGCTCGGTGAAAACTGCATTTGATGGAAAAACTGGATTTTTAATGAAAGAAAGATTTGTGAAAATTAGACTTTTTAAGAAATTGAAAACAAAAAGTGAGTGAGAGAGAAATTGACTTCCACAGAGGTAAAAGCTTCCATTCTTGACCAACTCTAATTTTAGTACTTCTTGAGGTCTTTACAAATATGAATCATCACAATCCCCCCCCCCCCCCAGTGACGTGGGAATATATTTGTTATCCCCATTTTACAGATCAAGGGGGAAAAAAGGTAGAAAGGCTGTGATTGGCTTGATGAAGGTCACAGAGGAGGTGAGAATCAGAGACTGCATTAGAAGGCACAAGCCCCTTCACTCAGGGCTCACTCCACTAGACCGTGTCCCCCGCTCCTTCTTGAGGCAGGATTTTGTCTGGATGAGGCAGAGGGTAGGGGGTTAGTTTCATGTTGTGCCAGATGACATTTCAATTGTCTGTAGTAATTTGTAAGTTAAATTCATCATAATTTTTTTTTTTGGTCTGGACACGGAAAATCTTGTACAGAAGGCTGCTTAATCATTGAGTATAGCAGAACATAATTATGCTACCAGCCTGAACAAAACTGTAGAAATGTGCAAAGTCTTAAAAAACAAAATCCTGCTTATGCTGGTTGATTGCAGAGATCTAGGAATTGTAGAAGTGTAAATTTTTTTTTAAAGTGAACATAAGAACATAAGAACGGCCGTACCGGGTCAGATCAAAGGTCCATCTATCCCAGTATCCTGTCTACCAACAGTGGCCAATGCTAGGTGCCCCCAGAGGGAGTGGACCTAACAGGCAATGATCAAGTGATCTCTCTCCTGCCATCCATCTCCATCCTATGGCAAACAGAGGCTAGGGACACCATTCCTTACCCATCCTGGCTAATAGCCATTAATGGACTTAACCACCATGAATTTATCCAGTGCTCTTTTAAATGCTGTTATAGTCCTAGCCTTCACAACCTCCTCAGGTAAGGAGTTCCACAAGTTGACTGTGCACTGTGTGAAGATGAACTTCCTTGTATTTGTTTTAAACCTGCTGTCTATTCATTTCATTTGATGACCCCTTATTCCCATAATACATGGTGATTCCCATGTATTATGGGAATAAGTAAATAACTTTTCCTTATCCACTTTCTCCACATCACTCATGATTTTATATACCGCTATCATATCCCCCCTTAGTCTCCTCTTTTCCAAGCTGAAGAGTCCTAGCCTCTTTAAACTCTCCTCATATGGGACCCGTTCCAAACCCCTAATCATTTTAGTTGTCCTTTTCTGAACCTTTTCTAGTGCCAGTATATCTTTTTTGAGATGAGGAGACCACATCTGTATGCAGTATTTGAGATGTGGGTGTACCATCGATTTATATAAGGGCAATAATATATTCTCAGTCTTATTCTCTATCCCCTTTTTAATGATCCCTAACATCCTGTTTGCTTTTTTGACCGCCTCTGCACACTGCGTGGACATCTTCAGAGAACTATCCACGATGACTCCAAGATCTTTTTCCTGACTTGTTGTAGCTAAATTAGTCCCCATCATATTGTAGTAGTTTGAGATTAGAGTACAGCATTGCTGTTGCTGTGTAAACTCTCAGTCCTGCAAATATTTATTTATGTGCTTAAAGTCAAGCATGTATGTAAGAAAGGATCTGCAGAACTGGGGCCTTAATCTTCCCTCAACGAATTAATCTAAAACCTATGTGTAATAGAGTCAATAAGGAAGATGATTCAGCAAAAAATCCTTGCTCTTCAATTTCTCCATTTGAGAGGAAGTTGAAACTAATGGATGAATTCTTATGTCATCATAAGTCTGACGCTGCTCATGAAGTGCATGTAGACTTTCCTGACTGTTTAATATAATATAACAAGGTCAGCACAGTATCTCAAGAGAATGCTTCACAGGGTTCCTTAAATGCTTTCAGCTGTCTCACACTTGGATCTTCCTTATATATATTTATTTAAGCAATGAGATACACTAGGAGAGTATCCTGTTCCAAGTGCAGTGGACTGAAGGGGAGACTGGATGGTAGTCATGTTAGCTCTATCAGCCTTTTAAAAATATATTATGCTGTTCTACTGCAATGGTCCAAAACATCTAACAATTGTTACTATTGTATTTATTTTATGGGCTGTCCCCCAGTTTGCCTTATAGTTAGTTTAGTGATTTCTCAAGTCTTAAGTTTAGCCTAAGAGACTAAAACGAAGGGTCTCAGTTGTCTCTTTGGCTTCCTAGTATTTACCTTCATAAATCTACATGCCTATAAATTTAGCCCTCAAACAGGTTCTGAAAGAACTGTGGACATATGGGTCACCCTTGCACACTCTGAAGCTATTTGGTTCCTTTGAGGGACTTTTGGGTATTTCTAGGATAAAGATCCCCCTGAAGCTTCACTGTCTGCCTAACCATGATCTTTTGGTCCCTTAACAATTTTACAAAGGAAGCTAAACTGGCTCCTCAAAGTAGACTTTTATTGGCTTTAGCTCCTTCTGGTAGGTGGAGCTTGGTTTCTTTAAAGACTCAAGAATCTCTACAGGCATGTCTACACAGCAACTAGACACCTGTGGCTGGCCTGTGACAGCTGACTTGGGCTCCCGGGGGGCGGGCTGCGGGGCTGTTTTATTGCTGAGTAGACATCTGGGATCTGAGACCCTCCCACCTCGCAGGACCCTAGAACCCAGGCTCCAACCCAAGCCCAGAAGTCTACACAGCAATGAGACAGCCCTGCAGCCCGAGCACTGTGAGACTGAGGCAGCAATGGGGTTTTCTTTGCTGTATAGACATACCACAAATTGCTTCAAGGTCAACTCCTAAGTTCTGCCATCTAAGGGGGTGTAATGGATGCTCTGTGTGTATGTCTGACTGCAATTTGGAAGTGATCCTGAAGGAGTCTTTTTACGTTTATATTTAAATGTATTATGAAGAAAACATAACAGCCCATGATTAATGGCATTTTTCCATGTGAATGAATGCTGTTCCTAAATTCTAACTATTTAGTTTAATCCTTAAGTAAGGGAATGTCTGAAAATAAAGATTACACATGGTTCAAAGTACAATAAAGGGTTGAGTAATAAATGACTGATGGGGGACTTTTTTATTTTGATGGGTGTGGCATTTCCTCTGGTCATGGTTAAAAGCTTATTTAAGCTTTTTTAAAAAAATAACAAACTAGGGCATATGAACGGTAGCTTAATGCTATATCATAATGTTATTTTAAGACACTGCACTTAATTATCACCTTTATTAACTATTAGCTTTACCAGCACTTTACTAAGCTGCTTTGTGATCTTTCCTAGTGAATTCTGGAGAACTTGTCTTCTCTTTTCAGCACACAGAGGGAATTATGGGAAGGCACTGGAGGACTATCAGCACTCAAGTGACTCAATCTGCATCCTCAGTGCAAAGTGGGTCACCAGCCCAAGTGAAAGTGGTACTTGATCTCTAGCCTGTACACCCAGCCAGGGTAGGTAGTCTGGGTTTAAAACACCATCTCACCTGAATTTGGTGTGTATGTGAGTGCACAGGAGGGGAGTTGGGGAAACATCCAAATATGAGCCCAACTTAACTCTGCAGTGAAGAGAGACCCAAAATATAGCCAGCAGAGTGACACTATTTCTTTTCTTTTTCTTTCTTTCTTTTTTAAATGTCAGCATTGGCAACAACTCTTTCTTTAAACAAATCTGCTGTCAACTTTCCTTTTAATAGTACAAAGGTTACATGTGAACATTTTAGAAGGAATCCTATGCAAAAGGATTTTTAAAAAGACTTTATAAGGGGAATAGAGGTAAGCAAATCTTGAAATCTTTGTTGGTGTAGTTTTTTTGCCTGTAATTTATCTGGCTATGTCCAGTCCTCCTTCATCCAGGAATCCGGAATGGAAATCTCCTGAATTCACTACAATCATATTTCCAGTGCTCTTTAGTTGTAATGGGCATCACTCCTTTAAAAATGAATTACTTGTTATTCTTTGTACTTCACAGGTCAGGCCAGACCTCTCGAATATCCTTCATTTTGAGGGATGTCACTTAATTTAAACCCCAATTTATCTACTTTGCACATACACATTTGGGGACTCCATACTCTTATTGCTGAAAGTTACTTACATCAGAAATTATGAAACTGAAACTACAGAAAGTTATTTACACTGAAGGAATGACTCCAACATTTTTATTTTCCTTCATTAATAAGATTTTTTTTAAGTTCTTTGTTCTGGGTCTCTGTCACTCATTGCATTCTGCTTTTATGCTTTGGTAGATTGAGTGGCTTGTGTCAGGTCTCTGTGAGAAACGTGCATCAGAAATGCCATAATACCACGATAGTCGTGGTTTGTACCTTGCCTGCTCTCTCTCAAGTCTTTCTGGTTTGGGCACCTGATCTCATTTTAAATAAAAGTATTAAAGGATGATTGGCTTATACTCTCAGAAGAAGAGCTGTAAAATAGAGGTGTTGGCCCATCATTTGGGCCCAACCATAAGAATTATTTAAATATAGACTCTGTGACCAAACTTGAAGATAACTATTCAATATGACTAATAATGCTCCCTTTTTCATTTGTAATAAACTTTTCTGCCATCATTACATGTTGGACTATGTACTTCTAAACTGTGAAACCTGAAAAAAATGTATTAACGATATAATACTAAGAGTGCCCTGTACAGCACAATTTTCATATAACTGATCTCTTGTACAGTAAAACAATTGCGATGTATGGTAACTGTTTGATGGATTTGCCCAACTTTTGAAGTGATACCACTGTTTAGAGTTGGTGTCACTGTCCTTATATATTTACCATTTACAGTAGTCATGTTTACTGTGTTTTCAGTACTTCCTGTTCTAATTAGAGCAAGTACATCAGTAAAGGCAAATACCATAGCTCTGTGTGTGTGTGTCTAAAATATATTTGAAAATCATGCTCGTTGTTTGTGCAAAGACCTGACAGTTGTTGCACAGGCCTTTCATACCAGCAGCCACTTCTTAATTTCCTAATGTGGTTAGCTAAAGGAGTTGGTGGATGTGATTGCAGAGCCATTGGCCATTATCTTTGAAAACTCATGGAAATCGGGGGAGGTCCTGGATGACTGGAAAAAGGCTAATGTAGTGCCCATCTTTAAAAAAGGGATGAAAGAGGATCCGGGGAACTACAAGCCAGTTAGCCTCACCTCAGTCCCTGGAAAAATCATGGAGTAGGTCGTCAAGGAATCAATTCTGAAGCACTTAGAGGAGAGGAAAGTGATCAGGAACAGTCAGCATGGATTCACCAAGGGCAATTCATGCCTGACTAACCTAATTGCCTTCTATGACAAGATAACTGGCTCTGTGGCTAAGGGGAAGGCAGTGGACGTGTTATTCCTTGACTTTAGCAAAGCTTTTGATATGGTCTCCCACAGTATTCTTGCTGGCAAGTTAAAGAAATATGGGCTGGATGAATGGACTATAAGGTGGATAGAAAGCTGGCTAGATCATTGGGCTCAATGGGTAGTGATCAATGGCTCCATGTCTAGTTGGCAGCCGGTATCAAGCGAAGTGCCCCAAGGATTGGTCCTGGGGCTGGTTTTGTTCAATATCTTCATTAATGATCTAGAGGATGGCGTGGACTGCACCCTCAGCAAGTTTGCAGATGACACTAAACTGGGAGGAGTGGTAGATACGCTGGAGGGTAGGGATAGGATACAGAGGAACCTAGACAAATTAGAGGATTGGGCCAAAAAAAATCTGAGGTTCAACAAGGACAAGTGCAGAGTCCTGCACTTAAGACAGAAGAATCCCATGCACTGCTACAGGCTGGGGACCGAGCGGCTAGACAGCAGTTCTGCAGAAAAGGACCTAGGGGTTACAGTGGACGAGAAGCTGGATATGTGTCGGCAGTGTGCCCTTGTTGCTAAGAAGGCATTTTGGGCTGTATAAGTAGGGGCATTGCCAGCAGATCGAGGGACGTGATCATTCCCCTCTATTCAACGTTGGTGAGGCCTCATCTGGAATACTGTGTCCAGTTTTGGACCTCACACTACAAGGAGGATGTGGAAAAATTGGAAAGAGTCCAGTGGAGGGCAACAAAAATGATTAGGGGTCTGGAGCACATGACTTATGAGGAGAGGCTGAGGGAACTGGGATTGTTTAGTCTGCAGAAGAGAAGAATGAGGGGGGATTTGATAGCTGCTTTCCACTACCTGAAAGGGGGTTCCAAAGAGGATGGCTCTAGACTGTTCTCAGTGGTAGCAGATGACAGAACAAGGAGTAATAGTCTCAAGTTGCAGTGGGGGGAGGTTTAGGTTGTATATTAGGAAAAACTTTTTCACTAGGAGGGTGGTGAAGCACTGGAATGGGTTACCTAGGGAGGTGGTGGAATCTCCTTTCTTAGAGATTTTTAAGGTCAGGCTTGACAAAGCCCTGGCTGGGATGATTTAGTTGGGGATTGGTCCTGCTTTGAGCAGGGGGTTGGACTAGATGACCTCCTGAGGTCCCTTCCAGCCTTGATATTCTATGATTCTATGATTTGTGGTACATGCTGCTGTCAATTAGGAGCTTCAGCTGTGGCAGTGTGGCTCTAATAGTCACAATCCATTTTTAAAAAATGAATATTGAATAGATGCTCTGTCATATATATAAGAGCTTATCTCAAGGGGCATGTATACTACCCTCAACTTCCAGTGTAAACACTGATATCCGCTGCACATGGCTGTGGGGAAGTATATGGTCCTATCTGTTTTGAAAAGTGCTGTACCTGACCCCAAACTATAGGGCCTCCATCTGGCCTCAGGGATCTGCCCACATAAAGCAGCTTGCGGGGTCAGAGCCCTAGTTTGTTACTTTGTATTTCTTCACACATTAGTTTGTTCTAAACATAAATGTTGAAATTAAATATTTATTTGCATCTAGTTTTAAAGGTATTACTTTTTGTCTTTAGAAAAATATATGTAGTAGCTGGAAATTATGTAACAGCCCCCCCTCCACCCTGAACAAAAAATCCTTAATCAAAGACTTTTTTGTATAACAGACTCACACTGTGAATCACTGTGCAGTGGGGATCACAGTGTGACTCACACTCCTTCAACCCTACTGTAGTCATCCCAAAAGGAACATGAAGCAGACTGTGTGATTAGAGGAACGACAAAAGCCAAGAGGTCCCTCTGTTCTAATAGCGGCTGAGTAGCTGATTTGCTGTGTGACCTTCTGTGAGTTGCATGACCTCTTTGTACCCTAGTGAACTTGGCTAGGAAAATGGCTCAAAAGCCAGTGGAAAAACAGGTGCTAGAGCCGAGCATGATAACTTATCTTCTCATTGGAAAGGTTTTATATTTTAAATAGTTAGCTGCCCTTAATGCCACACCTAAATCATATCAATCTAAGAACACAGATTCACAGGTACTTGGTGCTGTTTAAATAATGCATTAGTAGTAAAATGTGGCTAACTTTTTTGTGTGCAAAGGTAATTTTAAACAGAGACTTCGGAAACAATTGATACTGAGTTAAGATTTGACAAAAATAACTCCAGCTTGCTGTTGTAGATTAAAGATCATCTGGGGCCTTAGATACTGTGGTAATAGGGGCCATTTAAGTACCTTAGAGGGCGAGATAGTTTGCCTAGTATAAAGATGAAGGAATAAAGTCCTCTCTTCCACATAATTCCCTTTGAAGTTTTGGTGATATGGTTAAAATTGGGACCTATACCTCGACCACCTCTATTTTGGTTTTGTGCCTCCAAAAAGTCTCCTTTGCTCATTTAGACTATTTCATTATTCTGTTCATTAAGTCTGTGTAGTGTTCACTCAGTTTCCACTCATATTCTGTTATAACTCAGAGTTCAAGATTTAAAAAAAAAATCTGTACTTGGCTAGGACAGATTAACTATTATGTAACTTTCCACTGATGTAGTAGAGAGATTTTCCAGTATAATGAATAGATCAACGTCATTAACTATTGATTAATGACATTTCAGAAAGCCGTTCCATATTCTGATGGAAATCTTGAATTAATGGTTTATAGTGCTCGGTCAGTATTACTGATCTGCTTTACCTTCATACCTTCCTGATACTTCATGGTTTTCATTTTTAAAGTAGTAGTTAAGAAACTAGCAATGTGGCTTATTGTTGATAGTTTCATTTAATGAATCACTCTGAAGCTAGTCCCAAATCAGTGTGAAAGACCTTCTTCCTAGCTCTCTCTTACACTTCTTCCTGGTATTGTCATCATGGGCACTGTTTCTGCAATCTTGTGGAAGGGTTTAACCGGAAAATTTCACCACGCTCAACTAGCTGACTGCCAAGGCTGTGACACTTGTTAGCCAAGGCTCTTTTCTTCCCAAGTGTCCTTACCAGTAACAGTGAGTTAGCTTCATCCCCCATGTAGTCACTCACTGTGCTTGCCAGTTATGACGGTCTGAATTTCCAGACTTTCTGTTGTTTGCTTTATGAAAAATTTACTCTTAAACTAGTATTTCCTGGCTTTTAAACAGTTGTATTTTTAATAATTACTAGGTTCAAGTAATTTTCATTTTTCTTGACAGACTGATCTCTCTACAGCTTTAACTGTACCCTAAAAGAGCTTTGTCTAGGAATTCATTTATTTCTCACCTCTTTCCTTTCTCCTTTGAATCTCATATGGGGAGCTGTTTCCAAATTAAATGTGTCAAATTTCTCACTTTCAGTGCTTTGATTCCAAGCCAAGTTATCCCTCTCATGGATTTATCCACCCACAGATCTGTCCTTCACAGGCAACCAAACCAAAATGCAAGATAAGTGACAGGCCATATGAATAGGTGACATTAACAATCTCTTATTGGACTAACTCCTGTTGGTGAAAGAGACAAGCTTTTGAGTTCCACTGTGGAGATCAAAAGTTTGTCTCTTTCACCACCAATAAAAAATATTACCTCATCTACCTTGTCTTTCATATCCTGGGACCAACATGCCTATGACACAGCAAAACAAAAAATCAGCAGTCACTCATGCCACGTAGTTTCATTATTATTAGTCTGGACAACCAGGGTTTGTCTACATTACTTTTTTTACTTTCAGTTGATTGACTGCCAGTTAACTTAAGGCAGTTAACACATTCATAAAAGCAGGTCTAGACATGTCAGTTCTAGGCTACAAATGTTCATGCTTTATACTTTTCCATTCAAAGTCCTGGAGTAAAGCACATGTGTTTGAGACTCTTCAGACTTTTCTTAAAAGAAAAGTGTTAACCTCAAGCTAAAATCTGTAGAGCTTTGTCTTCACTAGGAAAAATGTGTTTAACTTGTGTTAAAGATGCAGCTTTTTCCTAGTGAAGGCAAGGGCTAATATAGACAGACAGACAAGTTGCAAATTGTACCAAACACACAGCTGCAACCACGCATTCAGTATTGGGGAGTAGGAGATGTCGGAAGAAAATAGCAAAATGGCTACCACTCTTCCAGATTAAGTTTAAAACTCTGCATAAAGAAAAATACAACAGTTTATGTTCAAAGAACCTGCCAAGCTCCTTTAATATGCTTTATACTGGAATATAGGGTCCACCCTTGGGATTAAAACAAAAGAGATGAATCTCACATTCATAAAGACACCAACTTGCAGTTACAAAATCCCAAAATACATACACTATAGTTTATAGATTTGTGTATGTGTGAAGGTATGTCATATTGGCCTTCTAATATATGGGCTTTTGTGTAAGTTTGACTGTTTGCTGTAGTTACAACCCATCTTGTGCCATATAGCCCCATGTAATCTTGTGTTGACTAGGATAAAAGGTAGTAATTTTAAAATGCATTAACATGCATTAACACCATGGTATAGACCAGTCAAGTTGTATTTTAACAGCAATGGCGGGTCAAGGTGCACCTGAGAGGGAACTATAGGGTACAGCGTGTCTACACAACCTATACTAGGGTTTTAAAGATGTTAGTTAAAATTTGTGAGCTAATACTTACTAATCCTAGTCTAGATAAAAACTGGGAGGGCATCTGAAGGTGTGATTTATTTATTTTTTCCAAAATGATGATGACCAAACTTGCACAATAAACACCCACAACAATGGTATGTGTAGGGTTGATTGATTTGAATTTGATTTTATAATTTGTATTTGTTTTACAAGCAATGTAGCTAGTCATTGAAGATGATATTCTAGTGGATTATTTAAATACAGTGCTAATCTGAATAAAAACAGCACAAATGTTCAGTAAGTGTTAAGTGCTATTATTATTATATTCATACACTGAAATTCTAGCTAGACACTTCCAAAAGTAGCATGGTGTAAGTCACATTTTTAGATAAATTCCCATGTTTTAACACCTTATCAATAAGGTCCAATCTTTCCTTTTATACATTGAAAGCAGCCAGACAATTTTGGTGCTCTTGTTTATTAGACTGTAGGGGAGTATGTTTTGAAAAGGTGAGGACAGCAATGTGGATAAACTTATTAACTAATCAGAAGCTGTGCTCATGTCATTGACCATTCTTGTGGCATCATGAATTAGGCCCTAATCCAGAAAAGCACTTAAGCCCTCAAGTAATTTCAACCACATGAATAGGTCCATTGGCTTCAACGGTAAGGAAGCCGGAGGAGGAAAAAAAGCACAAATCTAAGGTTTAGCGAGGAGATGCTGGTTAGATGGTAGCTGCACCCACTTCCCTATGCCATTAAGTTCCTAAATTGAGCATTGATTTTCTTTGCTCACTACTGCTTTAAACTATTAGATGTAAAGAAGACAAGGTGGGTGAGGTAATTTTTTATTGGACCAACTTCTGTTGGTGAGAGACAAGTTTTTGAGCTACACAGAGCTCTTCTTCAAGTCTGGGAAAGGTTATCAGAGTGGCCCAGCTAAATAGGAAGTGGAACAGATTGTTTAGCATAAGTAGTTAACACATATATTGTCAGATGCACAGTTAGCTAGATGGAATAAAAGATGTTACCTCACCCATCTTGTGTCTGAATGGTCTTTTTCAATATGAGAAAGTGAAGTGCCTGTTAACACCTTTGAGGCGTAGGACAAAAGAGTGGGGTTTGTGGGTTACAGATCGTTGTAATAAGCCATAAATCCAGTCTCTTTATTAAGACCATGATTTTTAATGTCTAGCAAAGTTATGAATTTGAACTCCCAGGCTCATCTTTTGAAGGTGTTGTCTCAATCTTGTCCTCAAAGGAAAACTGTACATCAGATATGGAGTGAACATTTTGTGAAAAGTGTTCACCCATGCATGAATATGGTGTTTCTTTTATCAATTTTATGTGTGCGCTCATTCACGTGTGTAGTGATTGTCTGGTTTCACCAACATAATTCTTATTGATGCATTTATCACACTGGATGAGATACACCACATGTTGTGATAGGCATGTGTGGGACCCATGGATCTTGAAAGATGTGTTGTAGGGGTTGTTGACCATTGTAGCCGTGGAGATATGTCTGCAGGTTTTGTATCTGTTCTAGCAAGGTCTGGTGCCACTTTGAGTTGGTGTATCCTAGTCTGTGGGGAGCTTGCTTCTGATGATGAGCTTGGTGAGGCTGAGGGTTGTTTGAAGGCCCAGGGTTTGGGAAAGCTTTCTCTCAGGCTGTGGTCTCAATTGAATATGGCTTGTAATTGTTTAATACATGGTATTGATTCCAGTGTTGGGTGGAGGTGACAACTACTGGAGTGTGGTCGGACTGGGTTTTTTTTCCTATAGTGAAGCAGGTTCTCTTGGGGGTATTTGGGTTACCCATTCTATGATGTGATCTACTTCCCTGGTGGAGTGTCCTTGTTTAGAGAAGGCAGTTTTAAGCATGTTAAGGTGTGTACCCTGGACTTTCTCCTCAGGGTGTATTCTGTGCTATCTGAGTGCCTGGCTGTTGATAATGGATTTCTTGGTATGTTTGAGGTGGTTATTGGATGGGAGGAAGTGTCATGTAGTGGTTAGATATGGGACTAGGGGTCAGGACTCATTGTCTCTATTCTTGGCTCAATTACTGGCTATCACCTTTCAGTGGGAGTTGGGTGCCTAACTGCTCTTTGTGTTTGTTGAAAATTTCTCCCTATATGTTTTGATCAAACATTTCAAACGTAAGTGCCTAAAGTTAAGTTCTTAAAGCCCCATGAAATAAGTGGAACGACTTTCAAAAATACTAAGCAAACCTTAGCTACCACTGAATCAGGTCACATACATCTATATGCATGTAGGAACAAAAACTTCTGAATCTGACAGGTTTCAGAGTAGCAGCCGTGTTAGTCTGTATCTGCAAAAAGAACTGGAGTACTTGTGGCACCTTAGAGACTAACAAATTTGTCATGACATCCATGACAAATTTGTTAGTCCCTAAGGTGCCACAAGTACTCCTGTTCTTCTTTTTTCTGAATCTGAAATGCCTTAGAAAAATACTAGGTATTAAACGGAATGAATTTATAGCAAATGCCAAAATTTGTCCAAGTTCAATAAGCCCTTATCTGTAAAGTTATCCAGAAAAGAAGATGGAAATTATCTGGAACTTATGTTAAGAATGAAGTCAGTTTGTGCGCCATGGAAGATGTGCCATTGGGAGTGACCCAAAGAATCCCTCAGTTGATCTGTACTTACAGAGAGAGAGAGATCTTAGTGTGGAGGACTCACAGAGGATAAATAGGGACGTTGGAGCCCAAAGCAATGTTTGATGTGGGAAGATTTCAGATTCAGAGAGCATATAGGAACCCAAGTTTAGACACCCATTTTTGAAAGTCTTGCCTCTTAGGTTTTTAAATCACACTTATTGTTACCGTGTCAAAGCATCACAAAGGCACCGTCTCTCTACGACTAATTCTCAGAAATGATGTCACATTATTTATTAAGAGAACGCACTCAGTGGGCATGAATGGCATCATCACCCTGAACTCAGGCTGATACCCCCTGGGGAATCTCATAACAGAGATGGATTGGTACTGAAGTTGAAAGGAAGCTTGATTTCATACCACAGGCTTTGTATCTTTCAGCGCAAGCTTGAGATACAGCAACAAAGCCGTGTGGGAAGCCTGCATTGCTCATGTCTGCAGTGCACATGGGTTAAGCAGAGGGCAGCTGCCTCCAGTCTCATTACTCCATTTATAAATAAGCACTGAATCCAATATGAATAAATAAATACATAAACAGCAAAAGCAAAACTGCTAGCTTGAGAGTGCTGTGTGAAGCATTGTAGTCCCCTGAACTCAATTCTATTTCTATCATGTTTTCTTTCAGTGAAAGGGCTGCAGTTTGGCGGTTTAGTTTGCATTCAAGGAGGATCTTTAACAAAAAGCCTTTCCTTGACATCCATGACAATTTAAGGCTAAACTATGGAACTGCACTTTCCTTTACAAAAGCAGATTTAAAAACAGTGAATAGCTTAGTCAGCAAACCATAGTTGCCTGCTCCACAAAGAGGAGTCGGGTGCAGGTCAAGTGAGCTAACTGCAGTCTTGGACACCTGATCATATGAGTCCGGGAAATGTACAAATCAATGTTCCAAAACAGAAGACTCCAGCTGTGATCAATGGAGTACTGTTTAAACCTTGGCTCGTACATCCCTGAAAATCCTATCTGAAAAACTCTCTTATGCTTTAAGATAGAGATAGAGAAACTGAAGAAACACTGTAGACTGAGACCCAAGCGCAGTTTCCTGTGTTATGTAGGAGAAATATACCTGAAAGTTCTATGCAGACCTCAGTCTCCAGGGTTCTTGTAATGATACCCAGTTCACTGTGCTGCATTGAAAAGCAGCATCCACTCAGCGCTCTGAGAAGATATCTGGATCTGGGCTCCACTTGGCAGGATCTTCACGGTGCACCTATATCTGTGGGATTTTTGACGCATAGAAGTTCTGCTCTGTAAGGCTGAGCGAAGTGCTCAGGAGTCAGGTTTGTCAGGGAGAAGTCTCAGCGCTTTTATTAACTGACCCAGCTCAGTCTGAGGAAGCTCAGGCTTCTGGAAACAGCTAGTTCTCTCTGAGCAGACTCTCAAGCTTAACTGCTGGAATTAGCAACGACACTCCTCTGCCAGTTACTCTGTTCCTGTTATTGCAATCATGCAGAGGGGATTTTCATTTCAAATGTCAGTGGAAGTTCTGCCCTGGATTTTATTCCCAGTTTGGACCGGTCTGCTGGGTGACCTGGTGCAAGTTGCTTCACTGCTCAGGGCCTCAGTTTCCTCATCTGTAAAACGGGGATGCTACTGACCTTCTTTGTAAAATACTATTGATGAAAATAGGTATCTAAGAACTAGGTGTTATTATTTATGTTAATAGAAAGGAAGTGTCATTTCTGGCACCTTGTGGATGTTGATGTGGGTAGCTTAGGTTGCTTGAACCCTAACAATGATCCTAGTTGTCTGGGTGTACACAAGCTTTGTTTTTTTTTTCATAGTTTTAGAACAGTGGTGGGCAACCTGAGGCCCGTCAGGGTAATCCGCTGGCAGGCCGCGAGTAAGTTTGTTTACATTGACCATCCACAGGCACAGCTGCCCTCAGCTCCCAGTGGCCGCGATTCACCATTCCCAGCCAATGGCAGCTGCGGGAGGTGGTGGCCAGCATGTCCCTGAGGCTTGCGCTGCTTCCCATAGCTCCCATTGGCCGGGAATGGTGAATCGCAGCCCCTGGGAGCTGCAGGTGGCTGTGCCTGCAGATGGTCACTGTAAACAAACAGACTCGCGGCCTGCCAGCAGATTACCCTGATGGGCTGCAGGTTGCCCACCACTGTTCTAGAAGGTGTATAAAAAATAATTGCAAGATTAACACTCCTCTGGCCAACAGGAAAGTGCCAGAAGTTTAAGGGTTAATTATTTCTTCATCTAATAGTCTCTGGGGGGTACTAGGATGATTCAGAGTGGTTGCTAGGTCTCCATGGAGTACGGAAAGATGCCCAGGCAAGGTAGCAGAGAAACACTGACTCAGGCCCAGCTGAGCCCAGCAGTTCTTGTTTTCTTTTTCTTTTTTCCACGTGAAATGACTTTGGAAGTCAGATGCCAAAGGCCGTTCGTTTTACATTCTGTCGTGTACTCTATAACTAGTTCAGGCTATTTACTACAGTGACTCTGCTGTTTTTCCTGACTCCTACTCAGGTTATTAGAGGTTAATTGGCTAAGCACTTACTTTTTTAAAGTGCTGACTTTTATGAGTTGTAAACATGTTGGTAAAATGAACAAACAATTTTAGGGTTGTAAGCTTCACAATACAAATTTCTACAGAATTATTCAACATGGAGCCTGATCCAAAGCCCATTGAAGTCAATGGGAACATTTTCTATTTATTCCTTGGCTTAGAATCAAGTCCATAGAAGTTAGAAGCAGATTTCTTTTGAGTTTTTAAGAGTAGATAGTGCTGTTTGTTTTCAGAGAATAAATGCAAGTTGGGCTCTTTTATTGAGGTCTGATCCCTTTGCAGCACTCAGGGAGGACCAAAGGAGTTGGAAAGTGGCTGCAAGGGTCCAGCAGAGAGTTTCTCTGTCATAGAACTCCCTGCTGGCATGAACATACTGGCTCTGGGCTCTGCACCTGCTTCTTTCCTTTCTTCTCCATCAGCATAAAGAGGGTTAGAATGTGTGTGTTAAAGACAGGGAGGATCTGAGCTCTGTTCCACAAATCCAAAGGACCCTAAGCCACTGGCATCATTTAGAGCTGCCTGGCAGAAGCTCTAAGTGGCATTGTGCTAGTGCTGGCCCTCTAAATCAGGGAGCCATAACCTGCTCCCTGATGCCCCCTCCCCTGTTCAGTGCAGGGCATCTGGTCCATTCAGTCTGGTTCTCGTCTCACTAGTTTTATACCAGGGTAACTCTGACTTCACAGAAGTCCCTTGTGATTTACACTAGAGTGAACTCATTTTTATTCTACCTTTTTGGTATTTGTTGAGATTTATATCTGGTCATGATCTTTGAAAATTCTGTGGCGGGTAGGGCAACAGGATTTACATTGATTTACATTTCCCCAGTGGCTGTCTTTTTTTTTTTTAACCCCTCATTGCTGAAAGATTAGGAAGCCCACAGGAAGCGTGTGAGGTGTTTTTTACTTTGTTTTGTGTTTTTTATTATCTCCAACTAGAGAAATCTAGAAATTATATTAAAAAGGGATGTGAGCATCCCTAAAATAGATAAGCAAGATACTTTTCTTCCTTACATGTATTATATTAATACAGGTAAAAGCACACTTCCCAGGAACCTGGAAACCCCAGGGAAAGCTGACCTTTGGAGGAAAAAGTCCAAATTAAATTCTTAAAAGCAATTCCGCACCTAGTTAAAATTTGGGCTCTTGTAAATTGAGGTAACCTTCTTCCTGCTAGAGGAGGAGGAGGATAGTAGTAACTTATTTTTCACTAGACAGAGAGAGGATTTAGGTATGTGTGATCCAGGCTTAAAAATAAGTGTGTGTGTTTGCATGTCGGAGTTGTCTCTACTCGCCACATATAAATGTAGTTATTAAAATTAATAGTAGTATGTTTTTACCTACCAGAGATTAAAGATGCATTATTTTTCTGTATTTTGGTACAAATTCTACTACCCAGAACTCAGCTTGTATTGATTACATCTGATACTATCCAGTGATAGTTAATGAATGTTCTATTATCAGAAATATGGGATGCAGGTGCCATTTTGGATTTACATTCTTCGCATAAGCAGGATCCCCTCTGAGTGAGCTCATGTGCTGAAGTTTCTAAGAACTGGGAGTCTAATCTAAACTCTTCTATTGTAGTGGATATAATGGGCTTAAAGGGATCTGCAGTTGCAATGAGTTTTGGATTTAAATCTAACCCTAACTCCCAATTTCCTGGGTTTATCCCAAATCAATCATCATAAGTACAACATCGCTGTAATGTTTTTATCTTTAAATTACTAATATGTATTCTCACACTTAACTCCATCTTAAAGTGGTTTATTGTCTCAGAATAATCATATCAACTAGGTGCATGGCAAGGTGGCCTAGCCACACTGGAGGACTCCTCCCCACCCCCTTGCTGGCCTCAACTTTCAAGCTCCATGGGAGGAGAAGTGGATTAAGTGGAGGGCTGTGTGGCTGGCTCTACACCCCAGGCCCAGTCCCTGGGATCCCATCCTGTATGTGCAGAACCTGACCTGGCAGAGCCATCCTATTAATGATCTTTCAGGTTCCTCTTTGGCAATATTGTTACATTGTTATAAATATTGTTTCTGGGAGGGGAATGTCTTGGGGAACTTTCTCAGTCACCTGCAGCCCAGCCTCTGTTATCCCAAATATGGCAAATAAGTGAAAGCAGATAGTTGGGCACTTTGAAATGTTCCCAGCCGCCTTATTTTGCCATGTTGAATCAGGGACTATGAGGTTGGCATGAAACTTCAAATTGACCCCATAGAGTCTTTGACATTGCTTCCAGACCCTCAGATGCCCAGAGGGGACCTGCCTTTCAGGCACAATCAGCTCAGAACCAGCAGACACTTGTACTATCCTTCATGTCCCTTGCAGCACCCTGGAGATGTAAGGGCCTCTGATCACCCAGAGCAACCTTTCCTTTTTCTCTGCATCTACCCATGACCAGAGACACAGGTCCTGGTTCCCACATGACCAACAATGCCCTGGAAAGAGATATAACGGTCCCCAGCCACCTGTGGACCTCACTCCTTCCTTCCACCCCCCTTTCTAGATCCTTTTCAGGCTGAACCAGGACATCACCAAGGGCTTCAACTGCTCTTGTTGGGACTTTTCATGCCCAGCCACCTGGGAACTCAACCAGTACAAAACCAGTTTGGACACTTGCCACCTGCCCAGCCAAGAAAGCCTCAGGTAGAAACCTGTGGTCTCCTGATTGATCTAGAAAATTGAAAGGTAGAAGAACAACAATTTAAATTTTTTAATCTGATTTCTAAACCAGTCTCTTGACATTGGGGGCACCTGACTCATGTTTTTTGAAACTTTGGAGCAGGTAATATTGTGTGCAATGCATTTTCTATTCCATACACAGAACTCTTCAAAGGGACTTACTTCCAGAGCCTCAAAGTATGACAATCTGAGGAACCTTTGCCTTTCCTATCATGGCATCCCCAAAACAGGGGCTTCATCCAGGTTGGTCTGTGAGATCTAGAATATTTATATCCTTCCCCTCAAGGCTGTTCAGTGTGGGAAGGGTTGAGTGTAAAAAAAAAATGGAATTGCACAAATTTCCCCCTCAAAGCTGGGATTCTTTAGAATTGTACCCCTGATTCACTTCTCCCTTCAGTCTTCTCCAACTAAAAGCATTATGCCAAGCCTTAGAACCAAAGAGCTAGCTTTTGCCACCCTTCTGTGACCTGGGCAATCTGAGTGATCAGAGGCCATTACATCTCCCGGGAGATATGAAGGACATGTAGGACGGGACCAGTGTCTGCTGGTTCTGGGCTGATTGAGCTGAGTGACCAGGCACCAGTGTCTTATTTAGATTGAATTTCCTCACATTCAGTGTGGTTTATAGTAACTGATTCCAGTAAGAATTGTTTGTTGTTTTGGGGATTGTTTGTGTCTTCAACTCATTCTAATTTGTTTCCCTGATGGATTTCAGAGGAATAGTTCTACCCATTGTCTCCTGTGGGCTTGGACTTCTCTAGAGTCCATCCTCTGCACTCCTCCAGGGCTTCTGTCTCATGGAATTGGGGATAGAACATAGTTCTCTTCAGGTTGGAAGGTGTTATAATTTAATTCCTGTATCTAGGGGCAAAGAAGAGACTAGCCCAGTCTGACTGGGAGATGCAGTTGCTCTGCAGAACACTAGCAGACTCAATCAATTTCACAACACAGCCTGCACAACCCCTCCCTCACACTTTATGGGATCCATTAATCTACTGCTCCCTCTGCACCAATCCCTAGCAGACAAAGCTCCTACTCTCTCCCAGACAAACTACCTAGCACCCACAAAGCACCTCTTTTCCCTCTGAACCAGAGCAGCTAGAACAACGTGTCTGTTTTCTTCATAATCTCGTATTATATTTTATTGGCATTTCAATGCAATTAGAAAAAGATCCCAGAACCACTAAACCTAGCACCAGAAAATTCCCAGGAGCTCGTAGCACCATTTACCCAGTTCTCAGCAAAGGGCCAAACCTTTAAAGTTCTCATTGTTGTGAAGGCTCTGCTTGTGGGAAGGTTCCAGTTCTGGTCTTATAATGATGTTGTTCCTATTGATTTCTGATCTTTCCCACAGCAGGTACTTTAATGTCCTGGATTCACATTTTAAATGTTGAGTCCAAGATCAGTGATGCTAAGACTTGGGAGTATTACAGAATCTGTTCTATCTCAGCAGGCTATTCCTGTTTCAGTCATGGTCTGTCCCAGCATCAGTCCCGTCAGTGGGCCCCTGGCACTCAGCAGTGGGACAAGCCTTAATATCCCTGTTGAGTTAGGGATTTCTTCATCTAGCTTGCGAACAGGCATGCAACTTTGTCCTCCGAGAACCCCATGGC
Organism: Trachemys scripta elegans; assembly: GCF_013100865.1. Classification (NCBI taxonomy): domain Eukaryota; kingdom Metazoa; phylum Chordata; order Testudines; family Emydidae; genus Trachemys; species Trachemys scripta. The sequence continues at coordinate 90,966,972 of NC_048299.1, forward strand.
AGTTGCAAGCATAGCAAAGGGCATTTCCTGCAGCTGTTTGCATGGGGACTCATCTGGGTTCCTCTTAATTTCTTCCCCTGTTGCCTCTCGAATCTTTCTATTTGTTTTCTCTCCCTCAGTTTCCCCTGTGCCCATGAGACTGCACTCAGCTGCTATGATCCTAATGGGAGCACTGAGCAGTCCCTTTTGGTGTGGTGCTAGACCTCAGCACCTCCCAGTGCTGGCCTCACATTGCTGAGTTTTGTGCTGCTAGGATCACATGGCAATACAGAGCTGATATGCTCTGCTGTCTCTTTCCTTTTCCTCAGATTTGGCCAATAGTGTACAGGGATCGGATTAGTGTTCTGAGTCTCCTTTTCTTGCCTGGTTTGAACAGTGGTTATTCCTATATGTGGAATAGGAATATTGCTAGTACGGGTGATACCTGCTGGTGAAAAGGTTGTTGAAATCCAGTTGTTTTACTGCACCCACTTACAATTTGCCAGGTTCCTCATGATATTCCAATTCTTGCATCAAAAGGTCAATTCATACTACTGGTTTCAGATCCTCTTGCTTTGACTAGACAGGCTGGATCTGATTTCTCCCATTTACACTGGTGTAAATCATAAGTAACTGTATGAATATACATAGGGCCCTACCAATTTCACAGCCATGAAAAACATGTCACAGACCATGGAATAAGCCCTTCCTGTGAAATCTGATCTTTCCCTTGCTGCTGGGAGTGCCCCAGTCATGGACTCCTAGTTGCTAGTCCTGGCTGGGATGGGGAGGGACAGGACTTGTCCTTCCCCTGTATGTCTGCCATAGGTGAGGAGATCATTTCTGCACTGCAGCAACCCTGGAGCTGGGCTTGGAGCGCCCGTGCTCAGGGCTTCTGCTCCCTTTCTCTCCCCCGCCCCCCCCCCAGTGGCTCCTACTGGGGCTTGGGCCACCTGGGCTCAGGGCTCCTCATCCCTGGTAGCTCCTGGCACCATTTTTCTGGGGGGCCCCAAATTGGCTGGGGCCCCTGGACATTGGCTGGGACTAGCAGCTAGGAGCACTCAGCTGGGTGCACTCCAGCAGCATGGGGGAGATCAGACCCACTTCCAGGAACCTCCTGCACCTGCAGGAAGCTTTGTGGCTGCTGCCTTCAGACCCCAGGTCTGAAGGCAGCACACAAGTGATGATAGCAATCCTAGACCTCTCTACAACAGCTTTGTGACATCCCCCATTCCCCCACCCATGATCCCCTTTTTGGTCAGGGCCCCCAGTGTTTACAACACTGTGAAATTTCAGATGTAAACATCAGAAATTGTGAAATTGACCAATTAAAAAACTCTCTGGCCATAAAATTGACCAAAATGGAACGTGAATTTGGTAGGGCCCTAGATATACACGAGATTGCACTTGTGTAAAATTTGTGTGAAGGAAGACTAAGGCTTAAAAATCTAGCACTTTGTGGCAGAGGGAGTGTTACAAACTAGAGATACATATATTGTAAAAGCACTTTTGTTGTCCATTTGTATCTAGTTTAGAAAGTGACATTTTCCACAGATGTTGATGAGGTGAGGCATGTGGTTGCACAGCCCGTATCTTTGGAAAGGGCATGAGGTATCACTCTATCTGTTGTCCTTAATGAAAAGAAGAGGTTTAACTTCTAAACCATCCACATGGGGAAATGAAAATGACATTGATATGAATCACTCAGGAAGGTCATATCAGCAAAAGCAAGGGCTGAAATAAATACCCCCAATCCCAACACCTGCCCTTTCTTTGCAATGCTGAAAAGGATGGAGGAGAGTAGACCTCATTGTTAACTCTTAGTCAAATTAGTGTTCTCAGAATTTTTATCTTGAGGTCTGGAATCCTGTCATAAAGAATAGCCATTGAGGGAGCAGGGCTATCAGGGACCTCAGTAGGTTTGCTAAGTATGTTTTTAGGATAAACAGAATAGCCATCCCATCTTGAGATGTTGGCGATAGTCTCCCTTTCTAACCAGGGAATGCTTATTGATAAATCCATGCATCTAAAGAGGACTGAGACAGTGGAGCTAAGTAGGATATAAGTCACCTTTGTACCCTCCTAATCCTGGGTCCCAGGGGATGGAGTGGCCACTGCTGTAACTGAGGCAGGCCTGGGTGCCTATCTAAGCTTAGGGCAGTTTGGGGAGTCTGCCACATGGGCTGCAATGCTACGCAGAATTTCCATTATGGCATGTGCTGTGGACCTGCTCCTACCACTCCTTCCACCCGGGCACAGCCCCTACACCAGGGCTTTTGAATAGGTTCTTGAAGGTGCCACTGCGGGAATTCAACCCCAGCCTGAAATGAGGCTTTTAAGGCCTTTTTTTGTGGCATAAAAGGAACAGAGCAGCATCTCTCATGCTGCTGCTCAGCATGCACGTGGAGACTTTGCTCCACCCATTTGCACTTTGCTCCATCCTTTAGCATGAAGCAGATTTCTTCCCACAGTGAAACTGTGTGTGTGTGTGTGTGTAAATGTATAGGATAGGAGAATAGAGAAGTGCAGGGCTATGGACTGGCCCATTTGAGCAATTTGCTCACTGGGGGAGGCAAGCAGTCCCTGTCTACATTTTCAATATGTTAGGTGATACTGGGATGAAGGCTTTTTGTAGTGCAGGAAATGTGAGAGCTTGTTTGTTCTTTCTTGCTTGTCATCCCTCATGTTGCTAGAGATGTGAACGTGTTCTCTTTTGAACCTCCTAACTGTAATCTTGTTCAAAGATGTCCAAATTGTCTAGGCAAATGTAATTTAAAGGGTTTAATCCCCACTGGCCATCTGTATCATCCAATCTCCAATGGAATTTGTGCTAATAGATCCTCTCATATGTTCCCCCCACCATTAAATTACTTGTTTTTTTTTTTTTTTTTTTTTTAAAGAAGTAGAAACTCACTGGTAAAATCCAAGTACAAAATCTAAGCACTGTTGAAATCAATGGGAGTATTGCTAGTTGGGGCCAGGATTTCACCCTAAGGCCTGGTCTACACTACGAGGTTAGTTCGAATTTAGTGGCATTAGGTCGATTTTTATAATGAATGCATCTACACAACCAACCCCGTTCCGCCGACCTAAACGGCCCTTAAAATTGACTATTGTACTCCTCCCTGAAGAGGGGAGTAGTGCTAAAATCGACCTTCCTGGGTCGAATTTGGGGTAGTATAGATGCAGCGCTCTGCAATTCAATGGCATTGGCCTCCGGGAGCTATCCCAGAGTGCTCCAATGTGACCGCTCTGGACAGCACTTTCAGCTTCGATGCACTAGCCAGGTACACAGGAAAAGCACTGGGAACTTCTGAATTTCATTTCCTGTTTGGTCAGTGAGGCGAGCTCAGCAGAACAAGTGACCATGCAGTCCCAGAATCGCAAACGAGCTCCAGCATGGAGCAAACTGGAGACCCTGGGTCTGATTGCTGTATGGGGAGAAGAATCTGTGCAAGCAGAACTCCAATCCAGCAGAATAAATGCTGATATGTATGCCAAAATCGCACAGGGCATGGTGGAGAGAGGCTACACCAGGAATGCACAGCAGTGCTATGTGAAAATTAAGTTGCTCAGGCAAGCCTACCAAAAGACAGAGGAGGCAAACGGTCACTCTGGGTCAGAGCCCCAGACATGCTGCTTCCATGATCAGCTGCATGCCCTTCCAGGTGACCCTACCAGTACCCCAACACTTTCCGTTGAGACACCTGCAAGGTGGCAGGCTCACGCAACACAGATGAGGATTTTGTGGATGAGGAAGAGGAGAATGCACAACAGGCAAGCGGAGAATCCATTCTCCCCGGCAGTCAGGACCTTTTCCTCACCCTGGAGCCAATACCCTCCCACGGCCTATTGTTCCCAGACCCTGATGGCGGAGAAGGCACCTCTGGTGGGTGCACATTTGTAACGACACTTCAGGGGCTAAAAGCAATTTTTTTTTAATGTTTGATTTGCCCTGGAGAATTGGGATGCATTCGTGGCCAGTACAGCTAATGGAAAAGTCTGTTTACGTGTCTGGGGATGGAGCGGGGATCCTTCAGGGACATCTCCACAAAGCTCTCCTGGAGGTACTCTGAAAGCCTTTGCAGAAGGTTTCTGAGGAGGGCTGCCTTATTTTGTCCTCCCGGTAGGACACTTTACCACGCCAAGCCAGTAACAAGTGGTCTGGAATCACTGCAGCACAAAGCATGGCAGTGAATGGTCCTGGGTTTTGGTCGCATTCATGCAACATTCGGCCTTTATCTTTCTGCGTCAGCCTCAGGAGAGTGCATTCATGGTCACCTGGCTGAAATAGGGGAAGTTTTGTAAGGGAACAGTAATCCACTCTGTTTGGTGATCCTTGACACATTAGACCCCAGACACGCTGGGCTGTTTACACTTTACTAAAAGGGATCATCCTGGAGAATAGCCATTTGAAAGGGGGTGGGGGTTGTGCTGCACATCCAGCCCGAAACTGCAGCCCCTCCTTTTAAACAGCAAACACAACCGGCATTGGTTGCTATTGGAAAGGAGGGCGCTGCAGTTTGAAACCATTCCCATATGTTATGAACGCGGAAGAAGCCAATCCCACATAGTCTTTTGCTTACTATGGCTGCTTGCAAACCGAATTCTGTTGCCCAGCCATGTGTGATGTCACCATACCAGCAGGTGCTCAATATAAAAGGCAAAATGCAACCTTGTACCTAAAGCACATGTGCTGCCTGCTGTGAATTGCTTGATTCACTGTGAAAGAGTCTCCCTTTTGTTCTCAGAAATGTATCATCTTAAATTTTACTCTCCCTTTTTATCTCCCCCCCAGGTGCAAATGTTTCTACGCTCCCCCTATCATCTCCTTCTCTGACGTTATCGCAGATTAGAAGGCAAAAAAAATGCACTCGCGATGACATGTTTTCAGAGCTCATGCTATCCTCCCGCACTGATAGGGCACAGCTGAATGCATGGAGGCATTTGGTGGCAGAGGCCAGGAAAGCATACAGTGACCGTGATCAAAACACACAGGAGGAGATGCTGAGGCTAATGGGGGAGCAAATGGACATGATGAGGCGTCTGGTGGAGCTGCAGGAAAGGCTGCAGTGGAGCTCTGTAGTCTAGTTGCCATTGTTGAACCACCTGCCCAAGTTCCATATCCTCCTCACCTTGATGCCCAAAAACATGGGGGGTGGAGGTGGGGTGGGGGAAGGGGAGAGGCTCCGGGCACTCTGCCACTCAACTCCAGGATATGGCCCAAGCAACAGAAGGCTGTCATTCAAACAGCTTTGATTTTTAGTGTGGCTACAATCAGCAATGTGGCCTTGTCCTTCCCTCCTCCCCCACCCCACTCTGTTATCAAACCCATTGTACACCCGGGCTTCCTTTTACTAGTCAGCGTTGCCAGTGATCTCAAGTTTTTTTTAATAAATAAAGAATGAATGGATTGAGAACAATAGGGACTTTATTTCCTGTGCCAGCTGTGGTCAAAGCGGGGAGGGGGATTGACTTACAAGGAAGTACATTCACCAAAGGGGGTGGCTTTGCATCAAGGACAAACACGCACAACTGTCACACCGTAGCCTGGTGAGTCATTAAACTGTTTTTCAAAGCCTCTCTGATGTGCAGCGCACCTTGCTGTGCTCTTCTAATCGCCCTGGTGTCTGGCTGTTCAAAATTGGCTGACAGGTGATCTGCCTCAACCTCCCACCCCGCCATAAACGTCTTCCCCCTTACTCTCACAGATATTATGGAGTACACAGCAAGCAGCAATAGCAATGGGAATATTGCTTTCGCTGAGGTCTAACCTACTCAGCAAACTCCACCAGCGCCCTTTTAAATGCCGAAAGGCACATTTTACCACCATTCTGCACTTGCTCAGCCTATAGTTGAACTGCTCCTTACTGCTGTCCAGGCTGCCTGTGTACAGCTTCATGAGTCTGGGAAGAAAGTCCCTTCTTGCAGCTTTCCGAACAGCCCAGAGTTCCAAAAGATGCGAGTGTCATGCACCTTTCCTGACCATCCCACATTGATGTCGGTGAAACAGCCCTTGTGATCCACCAGTGCTTGCAACACCCATGAGAATTTATGTACCCCTTGTGGTTTATGTACTCTTTGACAAGGTTGTCCGGTGCTGAGATAGGGATATGCGTTCGGTCTATCGCCCCACCACAGTTAGGGAAACCCATTGCAGCAAAGCCATCCACTATGCCCTGCACATTTCCCAGAGTCACTACCCTTCTTAGCAGAAGGGTATTGATTGCCCTGGCTATTTGGATCACAGCAGCCCCCAGGGTAGATTTGCCCACTCTGGATGGTTTCCCGACTGACCCGTAGCAGTCAGGCATTGCAAGCTTCCACAGAGCTATCACCACTCGCTTCTCAACTGTCAGGGCAGGTCTCATCTGGGTATTCCTGTGCGTCAGGGCAGGGGAAAGCAACTCACAAAGTTCCAGGAAAGTGGCCTTATGCATGCAAAAGTTTCGCAGCCACTGGGAATCATCCCATACCTGCAACACTATGCAGTCCCACCAGTCTGTGCTTGTTTGCTAGGCCCAGAATCAGCGTTCCACTGTATCAACATGTCCCAATGCCACCATGATACCCCAATTGCCACATCCCATGCTTTCAGGAACATCTGTGTCCATGTCCTCCTCATACTGGCGGCTCCTAGCTAGGCTCTGCACATACCGCAGGATAATGTGCGAGGTGTTTGCAATGCTTACAAAAGCAGTGTACAGCTGAGTGGGCTTCATGCTTGGATAACCCAAGAAAAAAGTCACAAAATGATTGTTTGCTGTTGCTTCCAAGGAGGAAAGGAGAAGGGGAGACAGACGACATGTACTTGAAACCACTCCCGACAATGTTTTTGCCCCATCAGGCATTGGGCTTAACCCAGCATTCCAATGGGCAGCGGGGACTGTGGGATAGCTACCCACAGTGTATCACTCTGTGAATCGATGCTAGCCACGGTATTGAGGATGCACGCCGCCGACCTAATGCGTTTAGTGGGGACATGCATGAGCGACTGTATAAAGTCGGTTGCTAAAGATCGACTTCTATAAAATCGACCTAATTTCATAGTGTAGACGTGCCCTAAGTGTTGGGCTTAAAGTTGTCAGAGTTGCAGAAATCAGAAGAAAGGGTGAAATGAAGCCTTTATCAACCCGTCTTTGTCCAGATCTTGATGGCAGGAACAGGTAATCACCTGTTTGAGATCAAACAAATAGGAAAGAAAACCACCAAGCCCTGATCCAAAATTTGAACCAAAGTTTTCTAGGGGCTGAGCATTTTTCATTTTTTCATTACTTCACAATTCCTGCTCTGAACTGCAAGTTATTAAACTCTCCTCACAATGGCTGTTTTCATGGCATGTCCAATCTAATAGGATGCTAGAAATAGTGGAAACTTGACAAAAAATCTTTTTCATAAAAGACCCAGTTTTGTAGACCCAGAAGATTTAGAGGATCTGGATACACATCCAAACTTTTGGGTAATTATCTGAACCAAAGCTTGCCTGTCAAAGACCAAATGAATAGGGCCCTACGAAACTAACGGCCATGAAAAACATGTCACAGACCATGAAATCTGGTCTCCCCATGTGAAAGCTGGCCTTTTGTGTGCTTTTACCCTTGCTTCTACATGGAGATCAACATTTCTCAAATTGGGGGTCCTGACCCAAAAGGGAGTTGCAGGGGAGTTGCGGTATTGCCTCCCTTACTTCTGCACTGATGCCTTCAGAGCTGGGCAGCCAGAGAGTGGCGGCTGCTGACTGAGGATCCAGCTCTGCCAGCAGCAGCACAGAAGTAAGGGAAGCAATACCATATCATGCCATCATTACTTCTGCACTGCTGCTGGTGGTGGCTCTGCCTTCAGAGCTGGGCTCCAGGCCAGCAGCTGCCACTCTCCAGTTGCCCAGCTTTGAAGCCACCGTCACCGCCAGCAGCAGTGCAGAAGAAGTGTAGCAGTACTGCAACCCCCACTCCAATAACCTTGCAACCACAGATCCCTTTTGGATCAGGACCCCTACAATTACAACACCATGAAAATCCAGGTTTAAATAGCTGAAATCATGAAATTTACTATTTTTAAAATCCTATGACTGTGAAATTGACCAAAATAGGCCGTGAATGTGGTAGGGACCCTACAAATGAGATATAAGATTGTTCACCACTCAAAACCTCAATGACTACGTAGCCATCTTGGGGGTCACTTTAAGAACAGAAATTTAGCCTTAAATTTGAATTTCCTGACTTTAAGACATACCCATTAAAGTCTCAGTATCTAGACAAAATTGCCATTGACTTAAATTAAATGGGCTATGGGGTTTAATTTTAAAAGCAGAGAGCAAGTTTTATTAACGTGAAACCATTTGATGCTTTGAAAGTGTGGGTGATAAATATTGTTATAACCACAGTTGCTGACTTTCATGCGGTAAATAAGCACCCCAACTCTCACAATAAGCCAAAAAGTCAAGCTAATCCCATTTCAAAACAAGGCCAAACAAGCCAATTCCTAAGAACCCCAACACTCTATGAGTAGATCACTCCGACGTGCAGTCTGGGACTGTGGTGGGCTCGCTGTGCACCCCTGACTCTTTCCCTTGCCCCTGCTTGCCCCCCTAGCCCCTGCTTGCTGGGAGCTGATCAAAAAAAAAAAAAAAAAAAGCAACGAGCTACAAGCCCAACAAGCTATAAGCCAAAAACAAGCCCAATTTATGTATTTTTTCCCCACGGGTTTGGCATGTCTGGTTATAATTTAAGATTTTCTATGTGAAGTTGAATTCCAAATATCCCTCCGTGCTTTCTACCACTTAGCCAGAACTGTGGGGTACTGATGAAATCAATGCTAACGCATTTTTTAGGATGGAATCTTAAAAAAAAAAAGTATCTAAATGTTGTCTGCAAATTTAAATACAGTAGCAGTATTTAATAGCACACATGGTGGTTGCATGAGATGTATTACGTTGCTCTCACATCTCCACCAAAGCAGAATCAAATTCCAATGACTATGAACCATCTTTCTCCATAGTGTGGCCAACTTAAGGTTTCCTATGAACAAAGGCTGCTGGTAGTGAGTAGTGCAGAAGTTTTCTTCTGTGGTCTACTGTCCATTAACAATCTACAAGAGCGGACACTGTCTAACTCAATTATTTGTGACCTGGGGCAGATTTAATTCAATTCCACAGTGGCAGAGAACCAAGTGTTAGAGACCAATGAACCATTTAGTCCCACGGAAAAAACCCCCTTGTGTGATTATTATTTGCGGAGGGACAGGGCCTGATTTTGTGGTGCTTGGCAAACACACTTGCATGAATTTAGTCAGGGTTCATTCGATCATTGACAAGGCAAACTAAGAAAGCTGTTACCAAAGGAGTTTCATAGGAGGAAATAGAAATGGTAATTATTTTAAAATACAGGGTTTAAAATCTTGTATGCTCACTTTTAAGGATCTCTGTAGATCATCTCTGTATATTTTCTTCAGATTGGCATATACATAGTATGCTGATTGTGGAAAAACATTAACAGCTGTAAAAATTGAATGGATTTTAAACACCATATGATCTAACTGTGGGAGAAATTTTCTACCAAATGTGAATGGAATTATACAAGGGGAAAAAAAACCCTTCAAAATGTTAACAGTAATAACTAAACCTGTCATTGATTAATATAGCATGTTTCATTTTAAATAGGTAGTGGCATGGGAGAAGTGAAATGAAATAGACCAGTTGAAACACATCTAAACTATTAATCATTTTCAGACTTGTCAAATTCAAAACAAATTGCTGATGGATTTAAGGAAAAATAAACAAATCCTCGATCAGGTGGTTTTGATTCCTTACATTCAAAATAACAATCACACTACTGTAAGTTTGTTATATTCAAATAAAGAAATGAAAGCAAAGAGAAGATACCTTAGTTTTTCAAATCATTTTTGCTCTTTTATTTTCATGTTGATTTGTTATGAGGCTTGAACTGCTTTGTTTTTTTAAAACTGGAATTAATGGTAAAGTTCAAAACAGATGCAGACCTAAATAGCAGAGGATGTTATTTTTGGGGACTTCTCAGAACTATGGAGAATGAAAATGTCACTTGACTTGAAGTTAGCTCTTAAGTATAGTGAATAGGCAACACTTAATTCACTCAGCAAGTATTTCCTCCTTATGATGAGTAGCTGAGTTTTTCCTTGAAGTGTTTTACCTTTGCTCTAGGTTTCCCACTTTGAGTATTTCCTTTATACTGTGACTCTGCAGTTCTTTGGTAAAGATGACATCAGTATAGAAATGGTGTGGGGTGGGTGACGCCATTCTTTCTCACCTTCTACATTTTCACCTATGATTAGTGGGGTAGAGGAAAGGATGTTATTGATGGTTTATCAGAAATTTATAAGGGCATCCCATTAATGAAGCAATGTACTCTGGATGCTATTTGAATATATAAATGATGCAGGTCTTTTGGGACAGTCTTTTGTGCACTAGGCCCCAACTGAACAATGAATTTAAATACTAACTTTATCTATTCCTATTCAGCAAAATATTGAAGTATTCAAGTCCCACTGATTTTATTGCTTGTGCTTTACTGAGTAGGGATGGACTGTTGAATAGGGGCCTAAAGGCCTGATCCTGCATCAGTTGAAATCACTGGCAGAGCTCCCATTAACTCTAGCAGTGAAGGCTCAAATTCTAATACCATAAGATTAACACAATCAATTAAGGGTTTGAGTTCATCTGCCTTTAATGTCCTTATTTGGGAAAAAATAAATGAGAAAAGAGAATACATAACCAAGAGGAAAAATCAGATGATAATTAATACTCCCGGAAACTTTTTGAAACCAGAGCTTAGGCCAATAATTATTAGCCATTTCTCCTCATTCCTAAATTGTGAAACAAAAGGATCAGTTACTGATCATTCTGAATTTACTTATTAGCTTCCTTCTACATTCCTTTGCTCTGCAGTATCTTGAGAATATTCTGAACCACTGTGTCTTGGGTGGTCATCTTCACCCATAACTCTATTGTGGTGTGGTGGCCTTTAAGAGGGATTAGTGGAACTGTTACCCACCAGCAGAAAGTAAATCAAATGCTAGTGGAAATCCCTCCGGAGAAAATGTATATAATTTGTGAAATATTCTCACCATTAAGCCCCCTTCTCCCTCCAAAAAAGCTTGGAAATCTTAGATACTTAAGTAACCCAATTCCACTGAGTTGGACAGTGAATGAGTTAGTGATTTTGCGGTTTGACCCTCATATGGTACATCAATCATGGAATAGTTCTTTCTCTTTGGGTCCAAGTAAAACCACTACTTCCCACGCAACATGTCATTACCATCACAATAGGATCTGCTCAGTAATAGCATTTGGAATGGATCTTTAAATTTAAAGTACTGTTTGAAATCAAAGCTTCCTTCCTGTTGCAACTTAGCTTTAAAACAGACTTCTAGTAATCTTGGAAAATATAATTTTCTCTTCTTTCACCCTGTTTGGTTTTTGGTTTCATTGCGTTGTAAACCAGTTTTTTCCTTTCTCTTTGCCTTTAACAAGAAAACAGATTTTCCAAGATTCTGCTATAATTTTAAATTTAAGAAAAAAAAATTTGCTATGAGTTTGAGTGGCTCCTATATCTCCATAATGTGCCCGTATATTGGAACTACAAACTGTACTGGTCTCCAAGCCTCATTTAAATGATTAACTCAAATAAGAAATAAATCCTGAAGAACTAGTTTGTAAGTAGCATCTGGGTTTGACTGAAATCCGTAGCAAGGAAGGAAAATGCAGAGAAGTAATGCTGAAACCGAACCCATTGTGTATTGGTACATGCTGGCAAATAGTGTATGCTCAGAATACATTCTGTTGGGCCAGTATACTAAACTAGGATTCCCTCTTTCCTTTATTATTCTTATTGAGACATTAGCTGCTAAGATTTGCTCTCAGCTGTTCTAGGACTGATGTTGCAAGAGAATGTTTATAATCTTTTATTATATATTCTCTGGCTATTATTTATCACAGATTATTAAGAAGGCACCCATCACTCTCTGATATCTTGGTGGTCCACTGCATAATGGAAAAGGGTTGTATTTCTTAATTAAAAAGGATAGAAATTTCCTTCCTTTCCACTTCGACAGCTGTGTTCCTAAGAGGCATTACATTCCTGTTGGGCTTTTGGGAAAATGAGCTACAGTGACTCCATCATTCAGATATTAGGAGGGAGCAGGTCTGTTCAAAGAGGTGACTCTTGTCATGTCTTAAAAGTGGCTCAGCCTGATGGTCAGCTGGCATAGATTCCAAAGGTGAGGAGTCTGTCTTGAGTACATCCAGGCCCTGTGAGTTCAAAACTGGGATCTATTACAGGGGTGGGCAAACTTTTTGGCCCGAGGGCCACATCGGGGTTCCAAAACTGTATGGAGGGCTGGGTAGGGAAGGCTGTGCCTCCCCAAACAGCCTGGCCCCTGCCCCTATCGTCCCCTCCCACTTCCTGCCCCCTGACTGCCCCCCTCAGAACACCCCACCCATCCAACTCCCCCTGCTCCTTGTCCCGTGACCACCCCCTCCCAGGATCCCTCGCCCTTATCCCCCCCCCCGGACCCTACCCCTATCCAATCACCCCTGCTCCCTGTCCCCTGACTGCCCCGACCCCTATCCACACCCCTGTCAGCGAGCTGAGGCTGCGGGGGAGGGGGAACATCAGGGGAGGGTCCTGGGGTTAGCATCCCCGGCCAGGAGCTCAAGGGCTGGGCAGGACGGTCCTGCGGGCTGTAGTTTGCCCATCTCTGATCTATTAGATAAAACCAAATTCAGCTGACGTTGTGGGGAGAAGAGAGAGAGGTGGGTGGTATTTGAAATAGTTTGAGTTAAACCAGTGGTGGATTTTCATAGGTAAATTTCAGGACCTCAAAATCAATTTGGAATTAGAATAACAATTAGCATTGATTGCAGAGCATAGGAGCAATGTGCTGTCATTGGTCTGCCCTAGCCAGAAAGTAGGTAGCTGGTTTTTAACACTTTTGTTTCCAGTTGGCTTTCCCAGACACACCCAGGTACACAGACACACCCAGTGTGGCACTAGTCTAGCCTGGAGCCGATGAGAGTATGGAAATACTGTAGCTAAATCCACATTTTAGAGAAAAGTGCACCATGTCCATACTAGCTGAAAATGGGGCGGGAGGGGAAGGTATTTCCAGTGACTGTGCCATCTGGGCATCCAGGAGCAGAACTGGGTCAAGTATGATTCTAAAACTACGCATCCTGCGGTCACAACAATTGGAGGGCAAATACTCTTAACTGTGGGACAGGCAACAACTATTGCTCGTTCTTCAAAATCCTTCCACCCCCGTCAGTCATTAACTCCTTTTACCTGTTTGCCATTCCTGTTCTCTGTGGTAAATTCATATGCCTTAAAATAGAGGAATAAAACATTATTTGGGAGTATTGCCACTCTCCCAATTTTTGCCATCTATCTTTTTCCAAGTCTGGAATTTATGTGGCCTCGAATAACTGCTGTCCTGAAGTACCTAAGACACTGCCTTATTTCCCAGGATTTTCTCTGTTTAATTCCTGGAATACAGACTAACCTAGATCATTTGAGGGGGAAAAACAATTCTTTTCTGTGAAGAAAATTTAAATGAATTTCTCCTCAAGAATGACAGGTTAGCTACTAATGTCCTTTTCCATGGCATTAAATAAATCGAACTATTTCAGATACCACCCACCTCTCTCTCGTCTCCTCACAACGTCAGCTGAATTTGGTGGGGAAGTATTATCTAATAGATCAGAGATGGGCAAAATTTTGGTGTTAATGGCATGGGGCATGACAGGGTAGTTCATGCCTGCCTGCTGCTGTTTGACTGGAATTGCCTTATATGACTGGATTAACAGGACAATAGCACACCTGTTTATAGCTATCCCTTATAATAGAATAAATGAAAAACAGGCTATTGTCATGCAAATTGATGCACTAGTGCTGATGCCTGTGCTGCTGCAGCATCTCATTGGCATCAGTAGGACTTTGAAAGGGTGTAGAGGTCTACACTAGAATATCTAGTTAGTCAGGATCTATATTTGCATTTTCTGGTGGGTTCTGTTTGTGGGTATTTCAATGATATTACTAGCCTTCCTCATGCAAGTTGCCCGATAGCAGCAGTTTCTGTCCCCATAGTACTGTCTCTTCTAGGGGGATACGTAGTTATTTATCCCCCACCATTCAAAGGAACCTAAAAGTTAGGTCCAACTCCCAATGAATTCCAATGGGATTTTAGTATCTTAACTCCTTTAGAATCCTTTGAGAATCTCAGCCTTCACCAGTGTTGCCAACTGTCTAATGACAGAAACCCGAACACCATTGCCCCGACCCTTCCCCAAGGCCACTCCCCTACCCTGCCCCTTCTTCAAGGCCCCACCCCTGCTCACTCCAGCCCCCCTGTTTCAGTCACTTGCTCTCCCCCACCCTCACTCACTTTCACTGGGCTGGGGCAGGGGGTTGGGGTGTGGGTGGGGGTGCAGGCTCTGGGATTGGGGGGGGATGAGGGGTTCGGAGTGTGGGAGAGGGCTCTGGGCTAAGCATGGGGCAGAGGGTTGGAGTGCAGGAGAAGGTGCGGCTCTGGGAGGGAGTCTGGGTCAGGAGGGGGTGTGGGATGTGGCCTCTGGGAGGGAGTTTGGGTGCAGGGGAGGGTTGGCCTCTGGGAGGGAGTTGAGTGTGGGCAATGGATTGGGGCAGGGGGTTGGAGTGTGGGAGGGGGTGCAGACTCTGGGCTGGCGGATGGGGCTGAGGGGTTTGGAGTGTGGGAGCGGGCTCTGGGCTGAGCCTAGGGCAGGGGGTTAGGATGCAAGAGGGGGTGCGGGCTCTGGGAGGGAGTTTGGGTGCAGGAGGCGGTGCGGGGTGCAGGCTCTGAGCTGGGGTTGGGGGGCGGGAGGGCATGAGGGGGACGGTGTTTACCTCGGGTTGCTCCTGCAAGTGACTGGCACATCCCTCTAGCAGCGGCTCCTAGGCGGGAGGGCCAGGGCTCTCCGCGCACTGCCCCTGCCCACAGGGACCGCCCCCACAGCTCCCATTGGCTGCAGTTCCCAGCCAGTGGGAGCTGCGGAATCCCCACTTGGGGTGGGGGCAGCATGCAGAGAACCTCTGCCCTCCCCCACAGGAGCCACAGGTATGTGCCGTCCACTTCTGGGATCGGTGCGGGACCAGGGCAGGCAGGGACCCTGCCTTAGCGCCGCTGGACTTCTAGCTGCCTAAAATCTCCCGGATTGGCTTTAGTAACATCTGGAAGATAGGGCCTGATTCCAGGAGACTCCTGGCGAAACTGGGAGGGTTGACAACCCTACTCAAGCGCCTAAGTATGGAATTAGGAGCCTAGCTTTAGACACAAATCTGAAAATTTTGGCTTTGTTCTCAAAATCTTGAAGTCCTTCTGAAGGTTTCAGATGTACAAACTTGAGTGACAGTTACCTTTTCTAGGGAACATTCCTTCCCCAATGTAAAGTTTAATGGAAGAATCAAAATGGCAGGCTGCAGAGTTTGAGATCAAGCCATATATAGTGAACAGCATATACCATTTTTAATACCAGTAATAATTCTGTGAGATCTAGTACTCTGTGTGATTTAATGCAATCAGGAAATGATACGTAACTTAATATATAAGACAGGAGTTCCATGGACTTTGCCATAGTTTTATCCAAGGCTTTATAACAGCTAGTAGGATACAGTAACTTTGCTTTGCACATTCTTTCATGGTTATCAATATTTTAGTGAGGCCACTTTTTCCTTTATAGTGGGGGTGGGGATGGAGAAATTGCAATGCATGGCGAATTCAAATTAATTTATTGTTAACTGAAAATATGTAACAGTTGCATTATAACATAAGCATTCATTAATGCCCCAATTACTGATTCATATCTGACATAGATGGGCGCAAAGACACTGATGATAATGCAAACGTGTTTCAAATTGCAGTGAGCATCTGAGTTGGCTTTAAGTTCTAGTGTTTATGAAATATAACTGATTAGAGCGGTTGAGGCATTGCCAATAGCTGAACTCTGTTAGAGGTTGAAAAGCTTGATATATAATTAGATGAATTTAGTCCACACTAACAAAAAGAACTTCAGAGATAACTTAGGACCTCATCCTGCACACGCTATTATGTTCAATTGCTTACTACTGTAAATAGACCCATTGATGTCAGTGGGTGAATCTATGTACATGCTGCTTATATAGACCCATCCCTGTAGTATCTCAATTCCTTACAATCGTTAATGATATTTTCCTAGCGACAGTCCTGCAAGATTTGATTGTTTTTATTTATTTATTCACAGTTTGAAAATACATCATTAGGTGTGATAGAGTATTCTTACTGTGCCCAATTTACAGATGAGATACTGAGGCATAGAGAGATTGTGAGTTGCCTGGGGTCTCCCAGGAAATCTGTTGCCAAGCTGGGAATTTAACCTGTTTCTCCTCAGTACCAGTACAGAAACCACAAGACAATTCTGATAGCAAGCACCACAATTCATAGCATTTTTGGTATTGAACCTGTAAAATATTATCTCCTTGTGACACCTGAATTCATTTCTGTGTGGTGAAGTCTGGCCCTATATAAAACTTTAATAGAGGAAGGAGAGAGAGAGTTTTGTGGTCGAAGGTCTGGCCTAGGAGTTGGATTGTCTGCATTTTGTTTCCTGGATCTTCAACAGACTTCATGAATGACTTTGGATAGGTTAATCAACCTTCCTTAGTTTCCCATCTGAAAAATGAGGTTGATAATGCTTCTCTAATAGGGATATTGTGGGGCTTAATTAATGTGTCTGTGTAGCCCTTTGAGATCTTCAGATGAAGTTGCTGTAGAAATGAAGCTTATTATTTTTAATGTATTGTGATTGCCCAAAGCTTGGATCCAGGACCACACAGATCTTCGGGAGTTTGAAACTGGGTCTGAATTTCACACAGCTTGGTAAATGAAACTAATTACCCAGAGGATTTACATCAATAAAATTGAAGAATATTTGATTAGGAAAAAGAATCTTTAGAACTGTTTTATTGTAATTCTTTTGCTGACAGTATTTGTAAATAATTGCCAGGTTCTGTATTTGTATTTGTATGATTGCATGTATTAAAATACACAATCTTTAGTTTCTGCTTTGAGCACATGCTTTGGTTTTTTGTTTTGTTTTTAGAAGGTTTGTGTGTTTGGAAGGGGGGGCTAAATGTAACTCAATGGGAGGAAAAAGCATAAAATATTTTTTTTTCTGACTTTAAGAATTAATTGCCATTTGGTGCTGTAAGAGCAGACCTCAGTGAATAAATAGTATTATTGGTGAAAAGACAATTCCATTGTCATTAATTTAACACCATCTTAATGCATAGATATTCTGGCAACATTCCTCTGACTCCTACTTCTGTTCCAGGGCTTAACTCTGACTAGCATAAATGCTATTTAAGTCATAGTAAATTAGATATTGTGAAGTCTAACTTCTGCCTGTTCTTCTGCAAGAAGTTTATGGTTCAATCCTGCCCTGATTGGAAACAGCTGGTATTATAAGGGTATCAGTGCTTTGCCAACTACACATCCAGCATAAGAGACAAACTGCTGTGAAAAAACAGACTTGCTCTCAGTGAGACACTTGAGCACATGTATGTTGTTTCCCATCTGAGCAGGCATACTTTGTACAGTTGAGCTTCTGCAGGACAGTACTTGGTTCCTGCTAACAGACTATGTCCTCTCTCACTTCAAGCCTATTCATACCCACCACAAATTGAAGGGATGGCCAAGCTTCAAGTGAGCAAGAAGATATACTATCAATGCAGTGTTGTGCACCATGCTGCTGTGTGCACCCGTCTCCCTGTATCATGCAGAACTCCCAGCTACATTATCTTTCATCCTTGCACATCATCTCAGGTAAGGGCAGGATTTAGCCCCTTAATGGGTACCTTGTGATACATGGAGGGAAGGGAATCTTATGTTTTTGCTAGGTAAGCCTAAATGCTCATTGTTTTTAACAGCATTCTCATTTGTCTACAAAATGAAAAATACCCCTCCTACCCAACTTATCAGTTAATGTGATTGTGTTGTCTTACTGTACATACTGTTTCTTTAAATCACATAAAGACACTATTTAAAATATACATCTACCCCAGTAAACAGACTGAAAGGAAAAGGGGCCTTTTAAGCATTGTAAGCATTGAGAGAATGTATTCCATGTTCATGGTAAAAAAAAAAAAAAAAAATCTTTAGGCTATGACTCATTTTAAGTATTTCACTATTAATTTGAACAAATTTGTCCATGAGAAGGATATTGGGCACTGTATGCTCTTAAGTCAATTGATTCAGAATGTAACAGAGACCCAGAGCAAAATTCCAGATATGAATGTTGTTAGGAATGACTAGTTAACTGAAAAGAAGTTGGAATGCTTAGAAAGACTTAGATTGATGGATGGGTAGATTTGAGGAAAGATGGTCTTGTGGTTACTGCACTGGGTTGGGAACAAGGTTCAATTCCCATTTCTGCCACAGACTTACTGTGTGTCATGTAGGTCTAAATGCACAGAAGGAGATAGGTGCTTAAGGCCCTGTTTCAGGTGCCAAAGTTTTGGGACCACTGCAACACACACAACTCCTGCTGAGCTGTCTAGGTGCCTAAACTTACTTGAGTTTTGGAAGTAAAAATTCCCTCAATACTTACATTTCTGCCTCTAGGCATGCATACTACTGTCTCCCTCTAGGTGTCCTGGCACCTGTCTCCCATTTAAGCCCCAGCAATTCAGAAGAAGGGTGTTTGTCCGCCTTAGACATGTGTGGGGTCTGATCAAGACATCCTCACGCTTCTGTGTGTGCACTTTGTCAGTCACATAGGTCAAAGAGCATGTGAGAGAGCACAAGCATGAGGATAACTCTGTGGCCTGGTGGTTAGAGCACTTACCTGGGAGGTGGGTGACCAAAGATTGGGTGCAATGGCTCTTCCTACCCCAATCCCTATATATTTATCCAGAGTGAAACAGCTTCAACAGGACAGACTGAGGCCCACATCAGAATATCCCCTATCTCAATGGCTAGGGTGCTCATTTAGGAGGTAACAGATCGCTGTTCAAATCCCTTTTCTCCCTCAGGTGGAGGGGTCACTTGAACTGGGAGTCTCCCACATCCCAGGAGAGCACCTTAGCCAGTGGGCTAAATGTTGCGATGGAAATTCTCCTTGTCCTCGCTAGCCCTGTAGGCACCTACCGACAAGAGGGAGTTTGCAGTTGAGAATCACACGTAGCAATAGGTGCCTGTCTAAAGACAGACTGGGTTTAGCGCACACCCCTCTCATTGGTATCTCCCATTGGATACCTTAGGTAGCTCTCTGCCTTGCATACTGGCTTTTGTGAATCACCTCTCTCCCCCCATTCATTGTATAGGAACTTAAGTGCCTAACTCAGGCTTTGTGGATCATGGTGCTTTTCTAGGTGTCTACAAGTTACTAACTCTTGTGCATTCAGGCCTTAAATTCTCTCTGCCTGAGTTTCCATCTGTAACATGGGAATAACAACACTTGCTCCCACCCTTTGTCTTGTCTGTTTTGACTATACCTTCTTTAGGGCAGGAACTATATCTTACTACATGTATGTACAGTGCCTGCACAATGGGACCCTGATCGGAGTTGCGACTTCTATGTGTTACTGTGGTACAACTAATAAGTATTAATTATTTATGGCTAGATTCTGCCCCCCACCTTTGAGTGGCACCTTACTTCTTGAGTAGACCCTTACCTTACACTGCGAGCAGTCCCAGTAAGTAATTATTCCACCTGAGTAAGCATGGCAGAGTTGGTTCTCACTGGCTAGTTCAGTTTTCTCCGGTGCATTTTTTACCACAATCTTTTGGGAGGCTGGTCCAAGACAGAGGGAGGAAGAAGTTTACTTATACTGGGAGAAGGCGAGGGATTTGCTAAGGACACTTGGGATGAAATCCTATCTCTGTTGAAATCAATGGCGCCATCCTCCTTGTTCACACTCTCACACATCTTGCAAAAGAGCCATTGGGTCCAAAAGAAGAGCTTCGTCTTGGTTAAACATTTAATTGATGTCTCATACAACCCAAATCTCACAACACTTGCTGTCTGAGTCTCTTAGTTTGATAGGAGCCTGAGCAAATGCTCAGAGAAGAAGCAAACTTTTGACCTTCCGATTCAGCAATGACAGCATAAGCCTTTTAAAATACCATAGTTTCTTTAAAAAACCTGAAATGTATTTTTTTTACTTTATGACAATGAAAGGCCATAATCATTTTATCTTTTACATTTTTCTTCTTGTTCCAAAGAACATTCAGTAAGAACATGTGCAGTTTTGGCTGCACGCTCAGGGATAAATTATTGTTGTGTTTTGTAGTGAGATCACTACTTGCAAGCCATGGGATTAATATGCATTATCTAGCCAAAACTGAGCTAACTTTTATCAGCTGTATTTCCTTATTGTAAAGGGGGAGTGGGGGAACCCCTGCCTGCAGCATTTCCAGAGCAGTGTACTCTGCATACCCTAGAGTGAGATCAGCAACAAGAGCCATAAGGGCTATAGGCCGCGATTAGCCTAAAGCCAGTCAGTTCCTATCTGTGTTCTTTACAACCACTACAAAAATCACTTCTGAAACAATGCTCAAGAGAATACTGGCATAACTGATGTAACTCTCACTATCTCACTCAGTTTAGAATGCTGCCCATGGGATCCCATCATATCCTCCTCCTTTTTGTTTGCCGACCAGTGGCCACATATTAGTATGGAGTTAAACAATTAGTGGAGTCCATCATCTGGTGGTTGAACTTGCTGGTGTGTCAAACACATAACTATAGCCAAGGCATGAACTGGGACCTTCACAGGATGTAGGAAGACGCCAATGTTCTAGGTATTTTGGCTAAGACTGGGTGGATCATCAACAGAATATCTAATATGACCTTCATCGGGGGTTATATCCTGCTCTGGCAGAGAGACAGACTAGATAATCAAATAAATTCATTTCTAAGTATTCCAACCCTATGATCCTAGCTGAGCAGCTAGGAGTGGTATTGAATTTGTTGCACGAGTCCTTCTTTTTGAAAGACTTACAATTCCTAGAATCACTAGGCTGGATTCATTAGAAAATTGTCATTGTTTACATTTTACATGTATATAAAGTACTTTCCTAAGTCTTTATCTTCTTTTGAATTTAAATAACTAGTCATCAGTTTTAATATTTTTAGGCAAGAATTCCTTAAGAAATATTGATTGGCCTACTGTATACTAATGATTGACAGGTCTGACAAGCTACACATAATTATCCCTTTTGAAATGGGAATGATTTTCTCCCCTTCATTATCCATTTCATGAGTCCGGTCCAACAACATAACCATTTCTTTTAACAAATGTGCTTGTGAAAGATTACCAGCGAGCTAAATTAATTGAGCCTAGAATTGTAACAGCTGTACAGATCCAGGCATGTTAAAATGCTTCCAAATGTTTACTAGTCTACAAAGATGCTACAGATTCAGGAATACACATATAATGGTAGTGATGGTGTTAAGACAGGGGCCGTAATGGGTTAGATGCGAGGCCTGTGCAAGGAAAGGACAGCGCCATGAAGGTGATACCGTACATTCCAGTGGATTGAACGTGAAGGGATTAATAACTCAACACATAGCCTATGAACATGGAAAGACTCCAGGACTGTCACTCTGCATGTCACCCTGAAGCTTAGAATGTCTGAGAGTCAGTGTGAAATGATGGAAACATCTACAAGGATGGGTTGGTTTTTTTTGTTCAGAATATCACTGGGTTCAATAATTACTGGTATTCAGGGTTTGTTACTGCCCAATTTTTAAATGATCCACCTTTTTTTATATGTCACAAATTACACCCATACAGCAGCATGGGTTTTCACCTAATTTTGTCTATTAAAAATTCAAGCAAGGACAGGAATAATTCTGGGTATCTCTAATTCCTGTGTCTAACATACCTTAATTTTGGTAAGAAAATGAGCTACACATCAAGTATGTATTGGAAGAGTCCTTAGTTTAATTTCAACATGTAAATTTTAAAATCCCATTCATATACACAGACAATTGAATTGCAAATCCTGCCTTAAAGGCGCAGGGCGGCATCCTCCAGAACTGCAGGAGAGAGAAGCGTGCTTTCCAGGGTGCCAAGTTTCTCATCCATTATGTGTTTGCATGTGACATAATTTAATTTACACAATACAGTTAAGTCAACATGGTAACAGGAAAGTATGGCCAGGCAGTCAGCAGGTAGGCATAAAGGTGGTAGGAAGAGTACAGTTAATGGAAGTCATTCCATTGAATTAATTGGGCTTTGGATCAGATCTCAAGTGTGGAGGACAATACTAGCAACGCATCAGGTGAACAATGCAATAGAACACTTACCACAACCCATATAAATCTTGTTTTCTGGGTTTAGTTTGTTTTCTTTTTCTATTTCTCCAGGTTATAAAATAGCATTGTTACTAGTGACAAATGTGCCTACTCAGTGAATAGCAAACTATTTGGGGAATAATACAAACTAGCCACAGGTACTAAGGAAACGGACATCATTATCCGTTTCCATCATTATCATTTGAGCCCATTATCAATTATGTAAGAAGAGGTCAGATATTCAGTGCAAAAATAATTAATAGCAAATGAGAGTAATACTCTAGCTTTGAATGAGGGTAGAAGACTTGTTGAGACATAGGGTGAAAACTCCCATTGACTTGGCAGTGGAGTCAAGATTTCACCCATCGTATCCAGAATCTGGGTATCCTCTTCACGTCTTATCACATAGCCTGCATCAACAGTAATCTCTGAGTCTGACGCATTTATCAAATGTTTGTCTAGGAAAAGTTAGAGACTCAAGAGGAATTAACTTGTAAGACAGTCCCTTTTCTCCATAAAAGTCAGATTTAAACATATGAAATACACTGCTCTTTCTTTAGAGGCCTGTGGGTTGGAAAGGTTCCAACTTCTTGGTAGCCTGGGATCTTGCAAGAAGCTCTGGAGATGGTGCAGCATTAGGTTGCTCCCCTTCAATATGTATCCATCTTTAGAGGACAATGAGACTACAAAAAGCATACCTTCCCTTTCCCTGTCTTCTCTTTTTTTCTTTTCTAGCTTCTATTTCCCCTGCTTCTCCGTTTACTTCTGCCATTGCTTCTTTTCCCTCATCTCCTCGCTGTTTGGAATCCTCGTCATCCTTTCATTTCTCCATTCACCTTCCATTCCTCTTTCTTTCCCCTGTATCACATCTCTTCTTTCCTCTTATTTTTTGCATGTTTTCACTAAGTTTTGGTTGGAGGTGTTAAAGCAGCCTGTAAATATTTGGTGGGAGCACAGAGAGCATGCCTTTGTAATGTATTTCTCGTCCAGCTTTATTGCTCCATGAATTCTAGTAACAAGAGGGTGGCAACTCATTATAACTTGGAGAGGGCAAATGGAAAGTCAGCTTGCTGGATACACTGAAGGAGCAGATTAGTGAGGGAGTAATATGTTTTTGAAACACAGCTTTAATTGCATTGTTTCCATTGTGTTCAGTGTGGTACTAGGATATAGTATCTCTGGCTTCCATACAGTTTTACATAGTTCTTTCCCGTCATATCACGTTTACATGCTCTTCCAGCGAGCGCAGAGCCTGTGTTTATGATCTCTGTCTGCAAGCAGAAAGGGGTGGAGGTGCACACTGTTTCCATTTGAAAGGACAAAATGCTCCGGGCTGAAGTTCATAACTATCAAATGTCCTGCGTTTTGAGACACTGGGTGTGTGAAATGGCTGGGTGCAGCCACGAGGCCAAGCTGCAATGCCCAACCTGCATCAAGCTGGGCATCCAGGGCTCCTACTTCTGCTCCCAGGAATGTTTTAAGGGAAACTGGGCCACTCACAAGTTACTACACAAGAAAGCAAAAGATGAAAAAGCTAAACATGAAGTTTCATCTTGGACTGTGGAAGGTGACATTAACACAAATCCCTGGGCTGGTTATCGATATGCTGGTAAACTTAGGCCACATTATCCCCTAATGCCAATGAGGCCTGTGCCAAGTTATATTCAGAGACCAGATTATGCTGATCACCCACTAGGCATGTCTGAATCAGAACAGGCACTTAAAGGAACTTCTCAAATAAAAATCCTCTTATCCAATGTGTGTAGGCTCATTAAAGCATCCCAACATGCTCTTACATTGTCCCATGGCCACATCTGCTCTTGAGCTGTATTATCCCATAGCTGGGAACTTGACTCTACTGCTCCCGCTCCGTTCACTCAACCGTCTGGGGTTCTGATGTTACAGCTCCCATGACATTCTAATCTCAGGGAGGTCTGACATATATAAGAGGCTCACATGTGACTGGCATATGGGGTGGGGAGGTTGGGTTTAAAAAGAGCTTTGAAGAACAGGAAAGAGAAGGTGGATCTGGCATAGGACAAGTGATCTGTAAGATAGAGCTCCAATGTAAAATATTCATCTGGGACCTGATCCAAAGTCCATTGAATTCAATGGGAGACTTTCCAGGGTTTCTGTATGTTTTATGCCATGGCCTAATGCACGTATTACAAACTCTGTAGGGAATCTGTGCAGTTTATAAACTGCAGGTGTTGTACTCCCGACTTCTACTCCCTGAAACAGACTATAGAGTGTTCATCTCTGTTTAGTGTTCTAACATCAGTGTTTACATAGAGGTTTTGGGGGAAAAGCTCTCTTTGGATACATCACAATATAATTAAGGATTTTAACTAGGTCAAGATTTTGTAAAATGGGAGCTCCCAAAACATTAGGCTCCCAAACTCATCCTTAGTTGTCTAAAAAAAAAAAAAAAAATTGCCAGATTTTCAGAAGTTCTGAGTACCCAGCAGCAGCCACTGAAGTCAGTGGGAGCTGCTGGGTGCTTAATACTTTTCAAAATAGTCTTAGGCTCCTGAATTCAGATGTAGACAGTTAACTAACAGTAAGCTACCACTTATTAAAAAACTCAGTCTTAGTTTAAAATAACGTTACTAGACTAAAATGTTAGAAAGTCGGAAACTTCAGTGTTAAAGGGGAAAACAAAAAACAGGTTTGAAAGTCAGAAATTTAGGACATTGTACATCAGAAAGGCCTTGCTTTGGGAATGATGTAAGGATTGGAGAGTCTGAAAGAACTCATTATCTTATAGAATCATAGAATATCAGGGTTGGAAGGGACCTCAGGAGGTCATCTAGTCCAACCCCCTGCTCAAAGCTTATTCAGTTTGTTCCTGGTATGGACTCATACAGAAAATGTGATTGCTGTGAAGATGCAGTAGATTGTCTGACATGAATGGGACCATTGCATTCTTGTCTGAGATACCTGTAGGCGTCTAGTAACCCATAAAATGATACTAGCTTACTAAATACAAAGGATAATTATGTTCCCTTAGGTACTGGACATACTTTATGCAAAAATAGACTTGTGTTCTGACATAATCTCTTAGATGTGTTGTAATCATAGGTTTGTGGTTACAGTTTAGTAGATTTGGATTGCTGCCCTAGCTGCATGAAAACAAAGTTAGTTTAGGTATCACAAATGCTACACTGTTTTCCAAACAATGATTGGCTTTCTATGCCTCCCACCTTGAAATGCTTGGAAAGACTGAGTGGTTTTGTATGTGTTTGTTTTTAGGAGATGCCTACCCCAGCATACCACATCGTTTAGTGTAGGACTTTTTTTAGTCTTTCAGAAGTTAAAGCACATTATGTCACTTCCTGTCTGTTATAATATGAACCTTTCCCCCCCTTGGCCTTGGGTATTTATGTTTCTCTGGACAGCCATTGCTCTGCCTTTATGTTGGTCTCTAACAATTGACTGGTTGTTTAAACTTTGAAGAGAATTTCAGTATAAACAACTATTGTATGTATTGGGCTAAATCCTCAACTGGTGTAAATTGGTGCAGCTCCATTGACTTCACTGAAGCGATGTAATTTTACTCCAGCTGAAGATCTGGCCTATAAAATGCCTTGAAGGAGGTCTGACAAAATTCTTGGCTAGTTGTGTTTTGAAGAATTGCAAATTATACTGCTATATGTTATAATGCTGTTTCCTCTGTCTTGGCAGAGCAAACCTATTGAAAAGAATGATATTTATGAGGATTCATTCCCTGGAGCAGAGAAGAGTTTTAATAATGCACAAGCGATAGCAATGGAAATAATATCTAAGTTTGCCTAGATGGTCTTGAGCAAGGCAAATGTGCAAACTGTACCAAGGCTGAAGTAAAACAAACACGCTAAGAAAAAGGCACAGACATAGAGTTTTACTTGGCAGCTGAGATACTTGTGTCTGTTCATAGTGTATGCACTGCATACAGCCCTAGCCAAGGGCTACCTGGTGTACATCTGCCTTGACCTTATTGCTACATGCTCTCTTCCAATATAAACGTAAAAAAAAAATCTATTTAATGTCCTCCAGCATAGCACACAAAGTCCATTGCTCTTAAGAGTAGTTTTTAATAGGCATGTTTGGCCTTGTTTGCTACATTTTTGCTTAAAATTTGCCTATTGATTCATCCTTTCTACATGTGCTGTCGTCATAGCCCCGACTCAGCTCTTTCAGGGCAAGTAGTGTGCTGTTTAGATCTTTGAGATCAGATAATCAGGTTGGGTTAAAAGATTGCTGTCTTAACCCCATCAATTCCTTAACCCCATCAATCTATTTTGTGCTGCTTTGATTGTGACTCAGGGTCAGCTGAAGTGGCTATCTGAGAATTCCCCTTGCTCTTCAAGGGGAATCCTCCAGTGGTGCGGAGAGGGCTATACTGGCTACAAGCCCTCTCCACACTTACAGCCCTAGGAATAGTGGGGAAAGGGACATAACCAGAGTGCTCAGCACTTGGCTACTGGACTTGACTCTTTGAGACTGTTGCAGCTGGTGCAATTTTGAAACAATCCTGAGGTTCAGGGAGCAACCTTTGTGGTACCCTCCCTGCTCAAGCCATTTTGCCCACCGAAAGGCCAGCCCTGCAAATCTGTCCATGAATCTTTAAACACTGGCTCACATGGGTGATGTGTAGTCCCTGTCCCAAAGAATTTAGAATGTAAGGTCCCACTCTTGCAAGGATTTATGCAGATGTTTATCTCTACCATTGTGAATAGTTTCTTTGAAGTCAATTCGACTATTCACAGTGCATTAAATTAAGCACATACAAAGTCTTTGGAAGCATTAAGGCCAAAATGTCCAGAAGTTCAAATGTGTATCCAAACTTCCTGGATTTTTGTCTGCAGAATTTGCTTGATAATTTTACAAATAGGCTTCTTTGCGGTTTTTGGGTAGGCTGCAAGTCAAAAGGGCAGAATTGTTTTTTTTTTTTTAAAGAGAAAACTGTTAACAATACACTTCAAAACTTGCAATGTAGTTTGGCTTGGCTACGGTTTTCAGTGTTGGGCTTTTTTCTTTGGTCTTTTCTGAAGTTCATTATTGTATATTGACACTCGGGGAAAACTACTGAACTCAAGAGAACTACTTGGGTGAGTAAGGCAAGAGGGGGAGGCAGGAAAAGAATATCAGAATAGCAGATGCAGTCCTATAAATTCAGCATCGTTGTACTTTTACTTTTTAATGCTGCTATTAGATCTTTTTAGGTGGCATAGTGTAAAATGCATCTGCTGTTTGGACAATGTCACTCTTAGGCCTGGGAATGAAATCCCAGCCTACTCTCCAAATGTATTCTTTTCATATCCCTCTGGTGAGTGCTGGGGAAAGCCAATCTTTCCTTTTGAAGTTAAAATTTATAATTTGATTATTTCACAAACCAAACAAAACCCCTTACTTTTTTCTGATTCCTCATTCATCCTCCATGTGGGTAATGATAAGGAATTACTTTATGTAGATCTCCAACTGGCCTATTAAAACACCTCCCTATGTGTTGTTATTACATGAACTTAGTTTTCTAGATGATCTCAGATGAAGGATAAATTGATGGGGGGGGGGAAACATTCTATAGTTCCTTGATAATATGCACAATAGCAGGGCTTTTGTTTTCTTATTGCAAGAATGAGAGTCTAATTACCTTTTGAAATTCCAAAAATGTCATATCGACTACAGTATTTTTTTAAACAACATCACATGTGCCGAAGTTATTATAGGATAATGAGCAATTTTAATCTTGCTTAATAAAAGCTTTTCACAGGGCACTTTAGGGGATCTGCATATAAGTGGTTTTACTAAACCATTTTTTTTTTTTTGGCCTTTATTCAAGAGTATGCAAATCCCACTAGCTGGCAGCTCAATAGAGAAGTCAGAAGGGCACAGCCATGGACTTAATTATGTAGTAACTTTTCCTTTTTTTAAAAAAAGTGTCTGATTAAAAGAAAAGAAAATTGAATTCCACAGGTCTTCTTTGCACTAATTTGAAACAGGAATAAGGGGGAGTATGTTGAATTCATCATAGGTTTATTGTCCCTGGGCAAATGCTTACTTTCATCCATCTCCAACAGTTTGAACCCATTTGAATTATTGCACTTGATATAACAACAAAAGCAGTTTGGAAAAATATATTTTTAATTTTGATTGGTTTTCTTGAAAGGTAAATAGGAGTTGGAAATTATTAGCACAATATACTGTAGATCAAATTAAACTGAACTTGAAAAGCAGAATTGTAATAAAATATTGAGGACTGTATCAAATTACATTGCCTATAAAGCTTCAGAAAGGGTCATGCAAATCAGGGGTCTGATCCTAGTCCCATTCAAGTTGATGGAAGTTCTGACATTAATTAAATGGAAGAAGGAACAGGTCCAAGTTAACCAAAGCTAAACTGGACCTTGGTAGGTATAGTACCTCTTGATTTTCTGCCTTAGTAAGGGCCCGGTCTGAACCTCATGGAAGTAAATGGAACTAGTTGAATGGTCTTTGGATTAGGCCCTTCTAGACGTTGGGTAAAACATCTCAAAAGGTTAGGATAAACTATAAAAAGTGGGGTTTCTAATCTTCCATGATTTCCAGGACTACTTGGTTTTGGCATGGCCAGGATACTTCAATAACAGCCAATATTAGACAAGGTTAAGCGGTACTGAGGGGATCCGTGCTGTTCCCAGTGAAGTGAATGGCAAAACCTTCATGGATTTGAATGCTACAATATTAGGCCTTATGAGCTTAATCCTCTGATGTGCCCAGTGCTTTCAACCCCCAGACTTCATTGGGAATTGAGGGTACACTGCATTTACCAGAGCAGTCCCTCAGTGAATGAGTGGGGTCCTGTGAGATGCTAAGCAGCTCATGTATGGTCCTAACTCTGGCCTCCAATATCTATGAGAGATGAGTGGAGTTGAAGGTTTGTGACATAGTGCAGGAGGCGCTCTAGGATCAGTCACTAGAGCAGATGCTCAAAATAGCTCAATAGATATGGAAATCAAGCTCTGTACCATTTACTTGTGGCTTTCCTGGCCATCACCGTGTCACACAGAACAGCTAAGTTTTGCCAGCTGACCAGAGTTTCATATTTCAGACTTAATAGATCTGAGTAGTAGGTTGTCCAAAGATTCTAATGTGAAATCTCAAACAAACTTTTAAAAATAAGCCTGCCTGTGTTCTATTTTATATTATTGGTGCTAGAAACATGAACACTAGAGGATTCAAGACCATGACTAATCAAATAAGTATTACTTTATTTTGCATCAAGAATAAAATTTGCAATCTACTCTTTAGATGTAGACTTTTACAGCTAGCTAAAGATTATTTACTGCTTTCTCTTTTTCAGGTGACTGC
Organism: Trachemys scripta elegans; assembly: GCF_013100865.1. Taxonomy (NCBI): domain Eukaryota; kingdom Metazoa; phylum Chordata; order Testudines; family Emydidae; genus Trachemys; species Trachemys scripta. The sequence continues at coordinate 90,996,604 of NC_048299.1, forward strand.
ACTAAAATTTTGTGGATTTCATTATAAGGGTGGTAAGTAATATTCTCTCTTTTTATAATTAATTTGAGGTTTAAGTTAACAGCTAGCTTTTACTGAGATGTACGAATGGCCAGTTCTCCTCAGCCATTGGATTTGGTGGTCTGAGTCTTCCAGTCTTTCATGGATATGTTTCCGTATGTTCATCCAGTACCATTTCTCTCTGTTGTCTGTATTTTTTTTAAACCTGATTACTTCTGGCTGAAGGGCTTCTCCTTCCTCCAGGTAATTTCTGGAGCGTCTGGCTAAGTATTTTACAGTTTCTGGTACATATTATGCCATCACGTTGGGCCTGGGTAGGGGATTGCTGTTTCCTATTCAGACCTGGAATTATTTTCCTGAAATGGTTGAATTAATAGGGTGTTTTAGCATTGTCATGTTTAAAATCTTTCTTACACTTTTTTTTTTTTGGTAATGTGGGTTTTCTGCTGCAGAAATAGCTTTCTTATTGGCATGTATACAGTACTCAGGAGAAGTAATCTCAAATGTGTTAGTTTCTTGGACAGCAATATCTGTTTTAGTCTGTGTCCCCTGAACCTTCATGGTCTGGAAGTCTTTCAGCCACTCACTGAGCATACACTGCTTTTTTAACTGCTGCTCTAAAGGAATCTTAGTGCGGCATGGGTTGTCTGGCTTTCTCATTCTGGCCTTACATGCTTCGGTTTAGGCTTCTAAATTAACTGACACTTTAGCCTCTATGTAGATTTTACATTCTACTGTAGGACAGAGAAATCAAGCAGTCCTATTGCCTTTCCAGTCTGCTGGCATAAAATGGAAAATATCACCATCCCCCTTCTCCCCACCCCCGCTCCAAAAACCAAAACAAAAAAACTAACCCAGTTAAACTTTTGAATTTATACTTATTTCCAGGCTGTAGAAATATATGGCTTTTTTATAATTGAGAGAGAAAGCTAGCCACTTTATGAATTAGCAAAATAAATCTTCAGATGCAGTGTGGTTTTAGTAAGATCTTTTATCTGAAGTGGTTCACCCATTCCTAGGAGGAGCATGCTACTGCCAACACCTCAGTCTCAAGAATTTACTGTTTGTAGATTGAAATGTGTTACTGCTTCCTGAATTGTGACATGGGAATAACATTTTTATGTGGGCGTTTGGGGGAGTGCCAAGGAGTTATATAAATATTAATTTAGTAAGTGTCAAAACACCCTTGTGAAGTAGGCAGGGCAGTAGTAACAGTATCTCATTTTACAGATAGGTAAAGTATATTTTAGTAAAGCAAATCAGTCATATCTATTTTTTTCTAATTAAGCTTATCAAAAAGTTTCAGAGTTAAGTGAGGTGGCTGTGGTGCCTGTGTATACTTTGTGTGTACAATGCTGACCTCCCATAGTAAGGCATTTGGACCAAGTCATACAGCCCTTACTAAAGGCCTGGCCCAGTGCCTCGTGAAGACTCCCACTGATTTTAACGGACATTGGATCAAGCCCACTGAAATCAATTGAAGGATTGCCTAAATAAGGATTTGGAGTATTTGTCCCTTTAGGACACCTACTACAGTAAGAGCATTTGGACTTTCAGAAGGCCTTTGGAAAATCCCTAACAAGAAGTTACTGAAGAAACTAAGTTGTTATGATGTGAGAAGCAAAATATCATTTTGGGTGGGGTGCCATAAAGACTGGTGAGTTTATATATATTAGGGCTATTGATTAATCACAGTTAACTCATGCGATTAACTCAAAAAAATTAGTCATGATTAATCGCAGTTTTAATCCCACTGTTAAACAATAGAATACCAATTGAAATTTGTTAAATATTTTGGATGTTCGTCTACATTTTCATATATATTGTATTCTGTGTTGTAATTGAAATCAGCGCATTTTTTATTATTATAATATTTGCACAGTAAAAATGATAAAAGAAATAGTATTTTTCAATTCACCTCATACAAGTACTGTAATGCAATCTCTTTGTCGTGAAAGTATAACTTACAAATGTAGTTTTTTTGTTACAGAACTGCACTCAAAAACAAAACAATGTAAAATTTCAGCATCTACAAGTCCACTCAGTCCTACTTCTTGTTCAGCCAATCGCTCAGACAAACAAGTTTGTTTACATTTTCAGGAGATAATGTTGCCCATTTCTTGTTTACAGTGTCACCTGAAGTGAGAACAGGAGTTCTCATGGCACTGTTGTAGCTGTGTCGTAAGATATTTATGCGCCAGATGTGCTAAAGATATTCATATGTCCCTTCATGCTTCAACCACCATTCCAGGGGACATGCGTCCATGCTGATGATGGATTCTGCTCAATAACAATCCAGAGCAGTGCGGACCGATGTCTTCATTTTCATTATCTTAGCCACCAGCAGACGGTTGATTTTCTTTTTTGGTGGTTTGGGTTCTGTAGTTTCTGCATTAGAATGTTGCCCTTTTAAGACTTCTGAAAGCATGCTCCACACCTCATCCCTCTCAGACTTTGTAAGGCACTTCACATTCTTAAACCTTGGGTTGAGTGCTATAGCTATCTTTAGAAATCTCCCATTGGTACCTTCTTTGTGTTTTTCCAAATCTGCAGTAAGGGTTCTTAAAATGAACAACATGTGCTGAGTCATCATCCGAGACTGCTATAATATGAAATATATGGCAGAATGTGGGTGAAACAGAATAGGGGACATACAGTTCTCCCCCAAGTTGTTCAGTCACAAATGTAATTGACACATTATTTTTTTAACGAGCGTCATCAGCATGGAAGCATGTCCTCTAGAATAGTGGCCAAAGCATGAAGGGGCATATGAACATTTGCATATCTGGCACATAAATACCTTGCAATGCCAGCTACAAAAGTGCCATGCAAATGCCTGTTCTCACTTTCTGGTGACATTGTAAATAAGAAGAGGGCAGCATTATCTCCTGTAAATTTAAACAAACTTGCTTGTCTGAGCGATTGGCTAAACAAGAAGTAGGATTGAGTGGACTTGCAGGTTCTAACATTTTACATTGTTTTATTTTTGAATGCAGGTTTTTTTGTACGTAATTTTACAAAATTCAACTTTCATGATAAAGAGATTTTACTACAGTACTTGTATTAGGTGTATTGAAATATACTATTTCTTTTGTTTTTTTACAGTGCAAATACTTGTAATCAAAAATAAATATAAAGTGAACACTGTACACTTTGTATTTTGTGTTGTAATTGAAATCAATATATTTGAAAATGTAGAAAACATCCACACTATTAAAATAAATGGTATTGTTTAATAGTGTAATTAATCGTGATTTATTTTTTTTAATTGCATGATAGCCCTAATACAGGGATCGGCAACATTTGGCACGTGGTCCGCCAGGGTAAGCACCCTGGCGGGCCGGGCTGGTTTGTTTGCCTGCCGTGTCCTCAGGTTCAGCTGATCGCGGCTCCCACTGGCTGCAGTTCACCGCTCCGGGCCAATGGGGGCTGCGGGAAGCAGCGCGCGTCGAGGGATATGCTGGCCACCGCTTCCCGCAGCCCCCATTGGCCTGGAGCGGCGAACTGCAGGCAGTGGGAGCCGTGATCAGCCGAACCTGTGGACGCGGCAGGTAAACAAACCAGGACGGCCCGCCAGGGTGCTTACCATGGCGGGCCCCGTGCCAAAGGTTGCCGATTCCTGCCCTAATATATATTAATGATCTGGAGTGAGCAGTGGGGTAGCAAAATTTGCAGATGACACTAAATTATTTGGGTTATTCAAGACTGGAAAAGATTGTAAGTATCTTCAGATCTTAATCATGTTAGGTGAATGGACAACACTATGGCAGATAAAATTCAGTGTCAACAAATGAAAAGTAATGAACACTGGAGGTTATAATTTGAACTACTCATACACCTTACTATATTCTAATTTAATTTTATTGACTCAGGAAAAAGACATGAGCATCATTGAGGATAACTCAATAAAAACCTCAGCTCAACGTGTAGCATTAGTCAAAAAAGCAAACAATACGTTATGATGTATAAATTATGGGTTGCACAAAATTACAGAAGTCATAATGACATTATATAAATCAGTGTTACACCTTCATGTAGTATACTGAATTCAGTCTACCTATTTCAAAAAAGAAATTAGTAGAAATAGTGGGGATTGAAAAATGAGCAACAAGAATGACTAAGAACATGGGGAAAGTTTCATGTGCAGAGAGGGTGACAAGATTTGGACCGACTTCTAGAGTGGTCCGGAACTTTTCAAGAAAATGTTTTTAGTTGGAAAATTCTGATTCCTTAAAACCAAGACTTTTTTTGTGGAAGCATATCATTTTTGACTAAATTTTCATCAGGAACGTGTCTTGGGTCCAAAATGGAATTTTCTGTATGTGGGGGAGACCTCAGAATAGCCCACTCACCTGGAGTGTGGACAACTCAGGTTACAATCCTTGCTCCAAATCAGGCTTGCATCTGACTCTCCCACATCCCAGGTGAGTGCCTCACTACTGGGCTATAGTGTCAGTCTCTCTCTCCCTCCCCTCTCCTCCATGAATATTTAATTATGTACACAGTGTGGAACAGCTCCAAGAAAGACTAACTATTGGCTATTCTTGGGTGGAACTGGCAAATTTTGAATTCTGAACTCTGTACATTTTTCATGAATTTCTTGTTTTCCAGCTAGCCCCACTGACCGCCTTAGAGAGGAGATGAATGAGGCAACATGTTAAAAGCATACAAAATAATGGATGATATTGAGAACAGAACTAGACACATTAAGAGGGGGGTTTCTGTTTTGCTGAAAAACGCAGATTTGGGTTAAGTGAAACATTTTGTGAAATTGTGTCTATTTTGTCAAATAGTTTGGGCCTTAAACAGGGGAGGAGGGGGAAATTGCAGTGTCAAAATTGCTTATTTTTGACTTTTTCTTTTTCAGGTTAGCTTCAGAAGGGGACTTAGTCACTATTCAGAAAATGGCGGTGGTGGTATTTCTGACCCTCCTCTGTACTTAATATCGCACTCACCAGGGATGTGCGAGACTCAGGTTCAAATCCCTAGTTTGGGGCAAGGACTTGAACACACATCTCAAAGCTCTCAGAGGAGTTCTCTAACCACTGGGCTATTAATGCCTGCACCACCTCCTTGGTTATTATGAATGGGACCTAAGTCCCCTTGTGAATTTAGCCCTTCATGTCCAAATTTCCTTTGCTTTTACTTACAAAAACAGTTAAAGATGTCTGAAATCAAAATGTTTCACTCAGCCTCAAACTAATTTTTTTCCTGACTTTTCAATTTGTCAAAAAATTAGAAGAAATATTGTTTTGGGTCAACTTGAAATCAAAACATTTCAGAATTTCTAGTATGGCCGCTAAACCGAAAAATCTGTTATTTGCATTACTGTAGTAGAGAAAGAAGATCAGCAGCTTCTATTTTCCCTGTCTCAGAACACAGTGACATTCACATAAATTTAAAGTGGGCAAATTTAAAACCAACAAATGGGAATATTTTTTTTCACACAACGTACAAGTATCCTGTGCAATTCATTGTTACAAGATGTCATTGAGGTCAAGAGTTTAGTAAGATTAAAAAAAAGTATTTGAAAATTAGATGGATAATACAATGGTGCCTAAACTTTTCCTGTCACGCCCCCTCCCTTACCAGTAATGGAATCTGTCCACACACCCCTCCATTACTGCACAGTTGGCTCAGCAGAGGAGCTTGGGCTGAAGGTGGAGTTGGGGGCTGAACTGGGGACAGTGGAGAAGCTAGGTCTAGACTCAGAGCTGGGATGGAGCGGGGGGCAGAGTGGAGCTGGGGCCAGCCGGCATGGGCGGAGCTGGATTGGGTGGCATTCCCTCCCCACCCCATCCCGAGCGGGCTGCCCAGGCCCTGCCATGAGCCCTCCCGAATGTTCCTCCATGCACCCCCTAGGGAGGTATGCCCTACATTTTGGGGATCACTGGGATAACAAGAATATCTAGAGTTATAGCAAATAATAGCAAATAAACAAATAAACGTGAATAAGATCTCTGGAAGGGATATAAATCCTTCTGCTTGGGGCACAAGCCAACCTCTAATTATTTGGGGGTAGGAGGAAGTTTTCCCTGGAAGCAGGTTATTCCATTACCACTTACTATAGGTTTTGTTTCAGCTGCCTGTGGATCAGCTAGGACTGCCCACTGTTGGAGACAGGATACTGGGCTATATGGACCATTAGTTTGATCCAATTTGGAAATTCCTATGTTTCTAAGGAGCAAGCAGAGAAAGCGGAAAGAAATATGGCTTGGGGAGCTCTGGAAGAAGGTGTGGACTGGGGAATGATACTGTAAATAAAGAAATCCCCATCACATAAATTAAGCTTCTGGTTTGAGAACATCTGTTAACAAACTTTGAAATTTTTCATAAATTGCCTTCTCACCCCTGCCTGTTTTCTTTTTTCAAGAAACCTTCTTATTGGTAATTCACTGTGCCTCCTGTAGAACTTTAGTATGCATTCAAAACAAAGCCTTGACAGGCCCCATGTAAATCAGGTACAGCTGTTTCCTAAATCCAATCATTCTTGCCTTCTTGTTTTCCAGTAATTACCTTGTCTACAAGAAACACTGTACTCCCCTGTTGTGCCCCTGAGCATAGTGAGAAAGTGTTTCTAGTAGCTTGCTAACTGCTGATAGGTCTGTGGATTTTTACATCTTCCTTACATCCTAAATAAATACTTTAGGAGTTCCATTTACTTTACTCAAGGTCATCGATATTCCCAGTGCTTTGGAGGAAGTTTTAAATGAATATATCCGGTAAAGGTCTCTCTTGCCATTTGCCTTCAGAATGCTGAGAGCAGGGATCATTCTCTTTTAGGCCCTCGAGTCTTGTCAGTAACAAGTTCAGATGCTCTAATTTCTTGATCACCTGTTTTAGGGTAATCATAATTTCTTTGTGTGTCTTCTCCTTCCTCTCCTGGGAAATGTCTGCCTGTTTCTGTCATCTTATCCCTTTTTTAAAAAAAACAATAAGACAAAGAATTAATTTATCTTTTTTAGCAATCTCTGTCTTTTCAGTCAATAAATTACCTTCGTCTCTGGCAGAGGCCCTCTTGTACCCAGTCACATCATGTTCCTTACATAGTTGGAAAATGTCTTATTTATCTGAAAATGTATGATAGTCTTTTAATTTATACTTTTTCTATTTTAAGTTTGTTACACTTTGTCTATAGCTGTGAACCTCATATAGTCGTCTGTCTAATTGTTACTTTTATCCATTAATACACTGGCATTTACAGGACTATCTGTGGTCCTGATTCTGGCCCCTATCCAGCAAAGCACTTAAGCACATACTTAATTTTTAAGCACATTAGTCCCATTGACTGTAGAGCCTTTGGTTGTACTTTGAGGCCTTCCTGTGAAAGTGGACCTACCCGCTGAATAACTTGAGGCTTATATGTCATTTTCTGGTTACAGAGAGATGCTGTTCAGTTAAATTGGAAAAAGAAAGCCCTTCCTGGGCCTCTCTCCTCTTTTCCACCCCTCCCCCACCCGCCCTCCACACAGTTATGGTTGCTTGATTTAGAAGGGTCTCGGTTTCGCTTCATGAAAAACGTAGAGTAAAAAGACATATTTACTTATTTACCCTAGGGCCAGATCCACAAAGGGACTTAGGCATTGTATTGCTAGGTGTTGCAGTGCCTAACTTTTAGGCCCTAGCCACGGGCTGGAATCCCCAAACCCTCGGTTAGGTGCCAAGGTTCCCTATAAAATGCACGGGGAGAGAGGCATCTGAGAATGGGCCACGCAAAAGCCAGAACACTAGGCAGGGAGCTGCCTAAGCTAGCCAATAGCAGAGTCCGATGAATGTGCTAAGCCTCCCAGGGAGTTTAGGTGTCTATCGATCCTTGTGATCCACAGCTGAGAACCCTCTCTTGGGGTCAGGGGCCTAAGCTGTTTCTTGCAAGAACAGTGGTGGTGCACAGAGAAGTCCACACAAAATGGCAGGGAGGACATGGGAAGGGGTAAGAGAAGAAGACTCCCTTATAACCTTTGGGTTATATGTGGGAGTTCCTCCCTTTGCCTGATGTGGAAAAGGGATTTAAATGTTGGTTTGCCACCTCTCAGATAAGTGCTCTAACTACTGGATTATAGAGTCACTCACTCTCTGGTCCACTGCGTATTTAATCTAAGTAGAACAACTTCAACAGGAGAGACTGAGAGAGCCCTGCATCAGAATAGCCTATAATTCAGTGGTTGTGGCACTCACTGAGAGGTGCAAAACCCCTGTTCAAATCCCTTCTACTCATCAGACACTGGGAGGAAACAAATCCAGGCTCTCCCACATCGCTAACCACTACCCCAAAAGTTATAAGGGAGGCTGCCATTGCCTCCTCTTCCCCAACCTTATAGACATTTAAAATCCCCCTTGATGCCTACATTTCCACCATTGAAGTTCTCTAGGTGCCTAAGTTTCTGCCTCTGGACATGCACACTGCTGCCTCAGGCAAGCATCTGGACACCTATCTCATATCTAAGCCTCAGTAGGATCCTCAAATCAGCTGAAAGTAGGTGTTGACCCACCTGTCTTGCTTGTGGGGCCCAATTTCATAGAACATGCATAATGCCACACACAGTGGTGTGGGAAGAGGGGAAGGAGGTAGCATTCTGATTTGATAGTGCTCCATGTTGCTCTTAATTTGCACTGATGTAAATGGGTACAAAAGGTGAAAGGCAATATGGCACTGGGGCCCAATGGAAAAAATACGTGTCTGATTTTTTTCTGACTGTTCTAGTTTTATAATGATGTTACTTCACAGTACTATGGTGGTACTTGCACTAAAATAATTAAGGTAAAATTTGTTTAAGATACCTCATTAGTATGTCAGTTCCTCATGCAACAGTGACTGGGCAGTAATATGTAAAGGGCCTTTAATAATTTTTTAATGGGATGCCAGGTGTATTTGTGTATCCCTCAGCACAACTTGCCACCAGCCTACAGCATATTCAGTACATATCACGGCACTTGGAAAACTGTCAGGGATTCTAGTTATAGATCACGAACAAAAACATTCCATATTGATTCATGTGCATTTCCAAAATTTGGAGCTGTGTGAATGTTGTGTCACTTGTAATTACAAAGAATGCCAACTGTATTTGCTTTCTGTGAGACCTCTTTGCCAGGTTATGAGTAATACCATGTTGTACATTCTATATTTTGTGTTCCAAGTTCCTCATTCTGCATTCATTGTTCCAAGTCATGAATTCTGGATGAGATGCATGCAAAATAAATGTTGCATAGTTTATTACCTTAATTTTTTTGAGCAAGTCTCAGCTAAAAGAGCAAGTTAATTTATATGAAAACATATAATCTAGTCCAGTAAAATTGACCAGACATGATTACCCTTCTTTTTCAATTAAAGCTTTGTTTTGGATAGGGATGCTGGTGGATAACTAAGTTTTCTCACTTTTTTTAAAGCTTTGGCTGTGAATGTTCAAAGGGACAGCAAAGTGTGCACTGAGGACCACCCCACTAGACAATACCTTGTCCAAAGCAAATACTCAGGCACCCTCCTGTAGTTTCTAACATAATTTTGTTCAGCCTGTAGTTAAAAATCTCTATGGCTATGGACATTCCATCAGTTCCATGATGATAGAATTTTGGTCCTACAGCTACAAAGCAAGCAATTTTTGTTTGGTCTTGCATGGTTGTGTACTGTTTTTAGTGGACAATGGGAGTTGCCGTAATGTTTTGGATTATTTCCCCCCCCCAAAATGTTTAGCTGTGGATGATATGTTCACAGCATACACACAGAGCAGTCAGGTAAAAATATCTGGAAGATTGCAATGTAACACTACTTTATTCCTTAAAATTCAGAATAACACATACAGACCAAAAAGAAAAAGAGAAAACAGGCTGCTCCCTGTGGCAGAAGGGCACAACACACCCCACCTTGCTCTAGGCTGACTCTTTACAGATTGACTGCTGAAGACCCAGCTCACATGCTTCCCTACAGAGCCCCCTAGCCTGCAACCAGGACCGGAAAACCCCTGAGAATTTAAAGTAATAGTTGTAAATTTAACAGTTTTCAATACATGACAGATGTTATCATAAATTAATAGTTCTTGTCAGGATTGCTCTACTTTCCTATTCCAGAATGTGATACCAAGTTGTGTTTTTAAGTCCTCTGGTACTTTTTGAGTTCTTCATGACTTTTCACATATAATCTCTTCCAAAATCCTTCTTATTCTCCATCTATCTATTTGTGAACTGAAGAAATGAACTGAAGCCATTGATGGACAATAAAAATAGAACCCTACAAAGCCATTCTTTAAAAGGAAGACAGTATGGTAGGGTGGCAGGCTTTATCAGCTTGTCTACATTATATTTACTTTCCAAAATTTCCCACAATTGCTGCCACAAATTCATTTCCTCTAGTGGTAGTACATGTAAGTGTGCTAGTGTCCGCAAGGCACTAATGGTGGCGAGTGTTTCAGTCAACCTATTATTTTTTTTACTATTTATTATTTCTATTGCAATAGCACCTACTAGCCCCTGTTATGGAACAGGATCCCATTGTTATGTACAAACACAGAACAAAAAGATGGTCCTTGCCTATTGTCTGATCTGCTCAGAGCAGGGTTAGACAACACAGTAGTTAAAATACTGGTGGCCAATCTACATTAGAGTTAGGTACATAAATATAATGTTCCCTGGTTTAGCACTGAACAGAGAAGCAACTACCACAGACACATCTCTCAAACAAACAGATCTTTGTAGCAGCTTCCCCAGCAAGGTATCACTGCTTGCATGACAGCCAACTCCATTCAGGTCCCTTCCTGATGCTTGCCACAGCTGGGTCCTACTGTTACTACTATAACAGTGCTTATACCAACGTAGCTTTTTCCCATCCAGGAAGGAGAATAGGTTATACCAGTATAAGGCAATTAAGGAATTAGCTGAACATGAGATCCCCCTGTGACAAAAGAGCTATTGTGATCGTTGGATGCATAAACTGGGGAATCTCAAGTAGGAGTAGTGAGGTTATTTTTCCTCAGTATATAGCCCTGGTATGACCACTGGTGGGATACTGTTCTCAAGTCCACAAATCAAGAAGGATGTTGATAAATTGGAAAGGATCAGACAAGAGCCATGAGAATGACTAAAGGATTGGAAAACATGCCTTATAGTGATAGACTCAAGTAGCTCAAGCTATTTAGCTAAACAAAGAGAAGGTTAAGAGGTGACTTGAACACAATCCATTAGTACCTACATGGTACTTGATGACTGTCTCTTCAATCTAGCAGATAAAGGTATAGCAAGGTCCAAGGTTGAAGCTAGACAAATTCAGACTGGAAATAAGGTGTACATTTTTAGCAGTGAGGGTTATTAACCATTGGAACAATTTGCCAAGGCTTGTGGTAAATTCTCCATAATTGGCAATTTTTAAATCAAGATGGATGTGTTTTTTTAAAAGATATGCTTTAGTTCAAAAGGAATTATTTGAGCAAGCTCTATGGCAGTGGTGGGCAACCGCACGTGGCCCGTCAGGGTAATCCGCTGGCGAGCCCCGAGACAGTTGTTTATATTGACCATCCGCAGGCACGGCCACCCGCAGCTCCCAGTGGCCGTGGTTCGCTGTTCCCGGACAATGGGTGCTGCAGGAAACAGCGGCCAGCGTGTCCCTGTGGCCCATGCCGCTTCCTCCCATTGGCCGGGAATGGTGAACCGCAGCCACTGGGAGCTGTGGGTGGCCGTGCCTGCGGTTGTAAACAAACTGTCTCGGGTCCTGCCAGCGGATTACCCTGATGGGCTGTGTGCGGGCTGCAGGTTGCCCACCACTGCTCTATGGCCTGTGTTATATAGCAGGTCAGGCTATATGATCATAATGGTCCCTTCTGGCTTTGAAATCTATGACTCTATGCTCATATAAGTGTATTGTACTGGCATAACTATTGCAGCTTTTAAAAAAAAAACCACACACACTTCTTACCAAAATGGTTATTTCAGTTTAAAAACTGTGTGTAGACAAAACCTTAGTAATTGTAATGCAAATAATTGACCAGAGTTATAAAGTAAGTTTTGAGTCAAATTAGTAACATTTAACAAACATGAATGGCTTCCCAAAGTTAATAACATTTAAAACATTAGCCTAAAGTGTTTTTAATATATAGTGAATTACATTCATTCTTGATAATGCTTGGATTGTTTTTCTAGTCGGGCACCAAATGCAACTTTGCTGGGAATTCCTTGTGTTGGCTAATGAGGCTAACTCTTATTTATGGAGTATATTCGTAAGTACTGAAGTCATTTCTCAGAAACATTTTTAAAATATTTTATTACGTCAACTTTCCACTGTACCATGATAGCAGTTTTGGTTAGCAGGATGGCAAAAATGCTGGAATGTCAATAGAAGTCATGAACCTGGCCTAATTGGTAGACTCTGCAACCTTCATTACATATGCTGTGGAGATGACCTGTACATTAGTAAAGTGCCCACATCCAGTATATTCTGATTTAATTCTGGTTTTGTTCCATTCCCAACTTTATAAAAGTGAAGGGAAAGGTCCCATATTGGAAGGCTTGGTGTAAGGCAGTGATTGAGGTACTCAAAATAAGATGCATATAAGGACTGCTGGCCAACAAAAATCCAAACCTGAACAAATTACATTATTGAATCCCAAAGAGAAGGCATGAGTTGGATAATCCATTAACAGAAAAGTTAAACATTTCTTGGATAGACGTGCAGTTCTGAAGGGCTATTTGGGAAAAAAAATAAACCCCATTTTAAGATAAATACGGAGAGTAGACATACTATGAAAACCTATGTAGAAAAGAGCCAGGAAACTAGAGACCACTAAGTCTAAATTTATGCTGAAATTACTTATAGACACTGGGTCAAATTCATTCCTGGTGTAAATCAAATTAGAGACCATGAAACATCTGGAGTAATATCATATGTGCTAATAAAAACCTAAACAGCCTCTTTCATAAGGGCTAAATCTTGTCTGTATGAATTGGGTTGATTTTTTTTTCAAAGTAAAACACAGACCAGAGGAGTGAAGGATAAACATAATCTCTCATGATTGCATTTCATAGTTATTGACACAATACTTTAGAGTAGGTTTATGTGTCAGATTAGCATGCCCATCAAAAGAAGACATCATCTAGAATGGAGAAGGAATTGGTTAAGTGATCATGGGCCAAGTGTATTGTGAAAGGATATACAGTGCAGAAAGGTCAGGGAAGAGGAAAATGAGAGAAGCCTAAAAATCTGTCTTGGGTTTTTAACTTGAATGATTTACAGTCTGCAGATGACACACAAGTAATTCAATATCGGAGGTTCCCAACAGGGAAATTCTTGTTCTCATTACATGAATCTCTTTTTTTTTGCACGCCCTTGAGGAGACAGGATTGAAATTTGAGGGGACATCATTTGAAATGATGGTGGAAAATGCAGTCGATATTTTATTTAGCTTTCACACAAACCCAAACCAAAACAAAAAATTAAATGCAATGGGAGGGAGAGGGAATAAAACTCAATATATAATATTGTTTTAAAAAATTAGGTGAAAGCTTGTAAGAGGCTCAGATATAATAGTGCTAAGTGTAGTGTAAAATCAAAGACAAGTATTAGAGATGGAGCCCAACCTATGGAGCCCTGGATCTGTTGTGTATTAGGGTTAACTTTATTTATGTACTTTATTCATCAGTACTGAAGTTAATGGAACTACTCACATATGTGTGGTCTTACATGCTCAAGCCTAGTTTAGTACATATGTATTTTTGAAGTAACAATAAACCCCATTTAAGAAATAGGCTTTTACTCATGTAAAACTCTCTGTTGGAGCACCACATTTCAAAGGTGCAGTGGCAGCTCCAGGCATCAGTGCCCCAAGCACATGCCTGGGGCGGCAAGCCGCGGGGGATGCCCTGCCAGTCCCTGCGAGGGTTGCAGTCAGGCAGTCTTCGGCGGCATGCCTGTGAGAGGTCCGCCGGTCCTGTGGCTCCGGAGGCAATTCGGCGACAGGTACGCCAAAACTGCGGGACCGGTGGATCTCCCATAGCCTGACTGCCATGCTTGGGGCGGCAAAAAAGCTAGAGTCACCCCTGCAAAGGTGATAAGTATTTGGTTTAGGCCTGAACACTGAATTTTCAGCCTGTGGTCCTCCTTTTATTTGGCTGTTATGCTGAGCTGTATTTGGCCTCTACTGTAGTTTTTCAATGATCATGTGCCATTGTCTCTGTGTCAGCTACCTCCCTACCATCCATTTGCAATTATTGTTGTGCCACTTTGACTCAAGAATGCATGAATGTAAATAAGTTTGAAATCAGTGCCCCTAAGGTTTGGAGATTCAGTTCAGCTAAATATTTAGGCTCAGAGGAGCACTTGTAATTCATCTCTTTGGCCTACATGTCAGAATGGAAAACTCATGAGAGCAGGCTTTCTTTCAAGATTTCCAGTACTTTCTCTTTCAGGTTGGGCTAGAAATATCATTAGAGCAGATTTTCTTATGGTATTAGTGTGCTTCTACAAAATTAAATGCTTCTACAGGATGAAATCAAGAAAGGTAAGGACAGGTGAGAATGATAATTTTGCATAATTACATAGGAAGCCACTAGAAATGGTCTAATTCTGTATCCATGCCATGGCACTCTAGGGCAATTCTGTACACAGGGCAGATGATACAGCCGCAGGCCCAAAGTGTGCTATAAGTCAATGGCTTTCAACCTTTCCAGACTACTGTACCCCTTTCAGGAGTCTGATTTGTCTTGTGTACCCCACGTTTCACCTCACCTACTTGCTTACAAAATCAGACATAAAAGTAAAAGTGTCACACCACACTATTACTAAAAATTGCTTACTTTCTCATTTTTACCATACAAGTATAAAATAAATCAATTGGAATATAGTCTTTAGAGCAGTATAAACATGTGGTCTATATGAAATTTTAGTTTGTACTGACTTCGCTAGTGCTTTTTACGTAGCCTGTTGTAAAACTAGGCAAATATCTAGATGAGTTGATGTACCCCCCTGGAAGACCTCTGCATACCCCCAGGGGTATGCCTACCCCTAGTTGAGCACCACTGCTGTTAAGTTACCAGTATTTCAATGAGTAAAAGACTTTGCTGACAAAGATTCGTTCACATCTACTGTATGAAATGTTTTAGAAGTGCAGGTTTACTGGTAAAACAATATTTTGAATCAACACAACTGGACATTTAAAGATCACATATTATAAGTTAAGTGACCAGGACCAAGCTGTTTCCTTTAGCATGATTTGTCAAAACCACTACTAAGTTTGGCCTCCAAACATTCAACAGATCATTAGATACTAGGCTATGTGCATTACAAAGATAGGTGAAACCATTACACTAGGCTGAATTGGAGCATATCACTTCTTTCCAATTAAAAGTCATTTTGCAGCATTTGTTTTGCTGCACTTTTTTATTGCTTTCTTTGCAGATTGGGATTCTTTAGGATGTACCATATTGTCACTTCAGATGGAGACAGAGAGAAACCACAACACCTTCAATGTAAGCAAAACTTTTTCCCATCTACCAAGTGTCACAACAGACAAAAGAGCTTTGATCACTTTCAGTCTCTTTTAACAAGGACTTGTTTTAATTATAGAATGCTTTAGCTATTACTACACATTTGCCTGGCACAGTTGGCATATGACATCATTTTATAAAAGCTTGGGTTTCTTTAGAACATTCCAGCCCTAGGCTGCTGCATTTAGAACTAAAGAAGCAGCATTATTTTCAACCAACGGAAGAAGGTGTCTTTTAAATTAGAGCCAATAAAAATAAGAAAGTAATCCAGAGCCATTCCCAAGTAATGACCACAGGGCAACAATCACCCACTGAAGACAAGTTCACATTCACTATTGCACCCATTTCTGGTAACCTCATGACAACTCTGAAACTTTCCCACTCCATCTCAGAAATAAGGGGAAGATAGAATTTCCAATAATCCCAACACCAACATTAACTTTACAATCTCCTATTGTTCTCTAGAAAAATGGCTAGGGAATATTTTTCTTTCCTAGCACTGTGATATGCTGTACAGCATATGCACTGTAGTTTAAATACCAGATGAAGTCAATATAACATGAAAGGAAACCCACTACTCTCTCATTAATAGTGAAGAATAATGTCTGTGTTAGTCAGCTACATTATAATCCTAGGTAAATCATACTAATGGGGTAGCTGATTTCTATCAATAACTTTTATTTCATAAAACAAATGGCCCTTACAATGTAAAACCACATATTTGTTGTGAAAGATTTTCTGAAAATCATGCAAAGGCCTTGTAAATTATATTTAAATAGTTCTTTTAGAGAATGGGATATTTTCATTTTTTTTTAACTCTAGTGCTATCAAAACTAGTCAGGTTATTTCCTGCCCCCTCGTCCCCTCATAATGTCTTTTGACTTGGCTATTTTTATCTAGCACAATTTAGTGAGATGGAAATCTCTCATTTTCTAAATTTACCACAGAATGTATAAATAGAGCTGGGATTATTTCTGTGTGACAAAAAATGCAGTTTCAGTCCACCCAAAACTATTTATGAATTTGACAAGAATTCACCAAATAGTTTTAGCCAATTTTTTTAGGGACTTGACTGTGAATTGGCACTATGAATGACAATGAATAGTCATTGGGTCAGGGAAAGAATGAGTGACTCTGTAGCCTGATGGTTAGGGTACTCACCTAGCCCCAGTCTTTGCTCCAGCCATGGATGGCGGAACCAGTAGTGGGGAGCCAGTGCCCCCTCAATGGAAATATCAGGGGGAGGATCTATGTTTCTTCCCCCACCATATACTTTGGAGCTGAGAGTGGGACCTAGAGGAGGGACTGGAAATTAGAGTGGTGCTGGGGAGTAGATCTGACTTCCTAGCTCAGCCCAGTCCTACCTTCCAGCCACTGTGAGTCGTGGCAGAGACACCCAGCCCAGGGGATGAGCAAGAGCATGGGCATCAGAGACTGGGATTGGAGACAGGACAGGACACTGGCACCTGAAAGGGGGTGTACAGGGTACGAGCTGCTAAGGTGGAGGGAGTGGAAGCACAGGGCCCCAGGCACCAGCTGCCATTGGAATGGCAGTAGAAATTATTGGGATGACCCTATCCAGCTGCCCTCCTCAAACCCTGAGTCTCAATAGCTCCCCAGTGGTCCGCATTATATCCCTTAGCCCACACCTAGTCCTTTCACAGGGAACTTCCGTGCCCCCTGCTCCAATGACTATTGAATTATTTTTACAGAGTGGAACAGCTTCAAAAGGAGAAATTGAGAAAGACCTGCCCTAGAATATCCCTGTGGCTAGGGCACTTCCTGAAATGTTGGAGACCCAAGTTCAAATCCCTTTTCCACATCAGGTAGACGGGGGAGCTGGTGTGCCACATCCTGGGTGAGTGTTCTAACCACTGGCTGAAAGGTTATAAGGGAATCCAGTAGTTCCTGAATATATCCATTTTGGGTCAAACAGGTTCTGTTTTGTTTGACCTGAAATTGATTGATTCACCAAAAGGTTTTGCAATTTTTGGATTTGGTTGAACACAAACGGAATTCTTTTCCATTTTTTTTCAGAGCAGCCAGTGAACTGGAAAATGAGTTACCAACCCAGCTCTATGTATAAACCAATTACTCTAGCTTAGTACAACTACAGTAGTATGATGGCAATGGTACCATAGTTTAAAATTAAGGTTGAATTGCACACTTGGTTGTAACCTCCTTAGTTCAATTACTCATAATTTTCACAAATTCTGTTTGGAATAAAACTTTCAGTCTTGGTCTTTAACCAGAGATTTTATGGTTATTTGATTTTGTTTGAGTCGTTTAGCAAAAGTAGTGTGTGTAATTAAGAAACAAATAAACATGCAAATCTCTCATTCAATCATTGTATTTTTTTTATGCCCATCAGGCTTGATTCTGCTCCCATTGGCTTCAATGGTGCAGGATCAGACCCATGGTATCTATCTATACCTGAATCAAGGGCTCTATTTTATAGCTTTGATTGTTTTCTCCTTAAACAAGTCCCATTATCATGACTTAAAAAGTCCCATTATCATGACTTAAAAACATATGTATTACACTTCAACTCAGTTTTTTGCATAAATTAGAATATGTTATCCTCAAATTATGTAACTGAAGGGCTAATCATTCTGGTGGTTGGAATTATTTTGTAATGTTAGCCTGTCCTCTTTCATATTTATATAATTCCCTTTTCAGAGTTTGTCTATTGCTTATCAGTATATTTTCCCCCGCGTCCTTCACCTTTAACTACTTTTGGCGATCTATAGGAGTTGTCTGTCTCAGGGCCCTATTCTCTTACTAACCCTAGTGGAAGTAGGAAAAGACCCATCAATTTGTGATAAAACTGATTTAAGGTGAGTATGCTTGCTGCTGGTTGTATTTGATTTTCTCTAAAAAGCTTGCTGGTTCTTCAGCTGGTAATTTTTCTCATGGTAAGGCCCAATAATTCTTGCATGATTTCTCTTAATAGCAGGTGTTACTAAGCATTTGACAGTCAAGTCTCATTTTTTTCAGATCCATTGAGGAAATACTATCTGCTTTGAATATATCTTCAAACCTTAATATGTCTTGAAAACTTTAATATCCTCAGTCCACTTCCCCTAAGTGAGTTTTGCGCCATTCTTAATACATAAGATTTTGCTTACCAATGTTACAAAAAGTAAGTGTACCCCATTGTTCTATGTCGTTCAATGGGTTATATTCATCTGTCTGTTATTGAGAGCATTATAGTAAATATGATTTGTGATTTACTGAGTCAGTACATTGGCTGTCCATTTGCACCCAGGGCATTAGGATTGGTGTCAGGAATCCATAACTTATTAACTTGTGTGAGACTGAATGCAATTTGACACCATTTTACATTTAGCAGTTTTATCCCTCTATTTTCACAAAGCTGGATATAATTTTGTTTTCTTAAGCTTTGGATTTACATGCTTCCAAAGGAATTGGTTTTTCTATTTTAGAAAAATATTCCTCTGCAGTGTCTGCAGGGAGCATCTGCATGACAAAATTAAACTGTGGTGCAATAGTCATCTTTATCATGCTACTCTCTTCCCCAGAGATTAACACTGAGTGTATTCCAGTGTCTGAAGTTTTCCAGCATATTTAACACAACTGGATCCATATTATCCTTAATTACATTATTTAAGCCCCTGTTCAGCTTAATGCTCAGATAAGTCACGTTCTTCAGAACCCATTTATATTTCAAGGGTGAGAAATTAGTAAGATAACGTCACTGACAGATATTAGAAGCTCTGATTTAGGCCTATTAATATGACATTCTGAAACCTCATTAAATTTCTTGATCGCATCCAGGGATTGCCAATTTTGTAGGTTGCTGAAAGATGCCTGTGCATTGTAAAACCAGCTGTATTTTCCTCCCAGAGTGGCCTTAGCATTTTTATGCACGGGCCTGAGAGGCCGTTTTTTGCCATACCCCTCCACTCATCCCCCAAATAGAAGTGCCTCTTGTCTATCTTCACTTCATCTTCACTTATAGGCCAGCGAGTCAGGAGAGACTAGAGAGGACTAGTGAGGATGATTGCTTGGTGTGCAACCCAAACTTGGGGGACTCATTCTGTGTGTCACTTCTCTCCCCAGCTCAGGTGCTTGAGCCTTCTCTTGTGTACAGCTGGCAACATAGCAAAATGTTTTGCTACATACAATTGTCCAAAAGCAATTGAAAGGTTTTGTGGATTTTAGTACTGTCTATATGATACCAGGCAAACATTAATGCCACATTGTGGCACCTTTACTACGTGTGGTAGTACCTCTTTCCACAAAGAGTTCCATTGACTTCAGTAGGACCTCATATGGAGTTTTCTACAATTCATGAATTGTAGCTATCACAGTCTCTCCCAATTAATCATCACAACCTCACATGACAATGTTGTTAGGTGCCTAGGTTATTTTGAAAATCCTACTAGGAATCTAAATATCTTTGCAAATCTGGCCCAGAGAGATGGGTTATGCTGATGGAGCCCTTTGATATCCATCCTACCCTTAGTCCACTAGCCCTCACTGCCTCTCATGCCCTTCCTGGTGGCCAGAGATCTTTGGCTGTTCAGCAGAACAGGCAACTCAGAGGCAGGCAGGTAGATACTGTAGACACTGCCAATCTGTGGCAGGCCTCATGCAATCAGTTGTTGCACCCTGTATGGAACTGCTCAACCCACCTGCAAAATTATGGCCATTTTGCTTACAGAATGCATCTTCAATGCTCAGCCCTTGATGTAGGGGAGACCACAAAAAAATAGTAATTTTAAGTAAAAAAAAAAAAAAGGCAATGTTCACCCCTAGCAAACAACTTATGTTTTCAAGGTTGTCTTCATCAGGAGAAGGCATGACACTTTAAAAAACAGTTAGCAGTGAAGAGTTCACTTTAACGATGCAAAGCTATTATTAATTTTTGTTTATTCAAGAACTTCAATGAGTTATACTGTACAGCAGAGCTTTACTTAGCACCAAGTCCATCTTCAGTGAAAGTATTCACTGAAAACATAGCACCATTCAAGGTACAAAGGCAGTTTCTGAACAACAAGTACTCTATATAGGAAAGTTCTTTGTAGGTATCTTCACATACAAAAACATTCTGAAATACTCCTTTTTTGGACTTCACATATTATCCTATCCAGGCATCTGCCATTGTTTCTACTCACTGCATGAAACCACTGTTTGCAGATGGGTGCACCTTGTCTAAAAAACCAGCTGGGATGCCACAAATAGTATCTGTTCTATTTATGTCTGTGGAGTCATTACAGTGGAATTTAAAGACTCGTTTTATAGATCCAAGATGAGGCTCTTCTGTGTCTGCTAAATGGATGAATCCTTTCCAGACCGCTGCTTATTTGGCTGGAGAGGAACTTGAGGAAGCATTTCAGAGAGTCAGCCAAAGCCATTTTTAGAAAGACTGGGTGGGATTCATGCTGTTGATATCCAAATAAAAAGAGGCCCCAATTTTAATCTCTACATAGTTACTTTGTTGTAGTTATGAAACTATGAATTAACTTGTAAAGGTTTGGGGGATGAAAGCAGATATATAGACAAATGCCTGCTCTTCTTTTGTTGCATGGGAAAATATTTTAACCAGTGTCCTGGTGGCTTAGTCTTGTGGACTTGACTTTTGTTTATCTTGTGTCTGTGTGGTATGTATTTTAGTTTGTTTCCTATGAGAGCTAGAAAGAAAGCGAGACAGCAAGAGGGAAGGAAAGAAATATAAGGGAGTGGGGAGGAAATTGCATGTGTTTGTGTGGTCAATGTGTTATACTTTAACTGAAGTGTATTAAATTCTTTCCGAAATGTCTAAATATCCAGTTCAAGTCCAACGATGAGTTAGATACAAGATGTAACAATACCTTTTTTGACTACGGGGAAATGAGTGGTAGTATGTTTAGGGTTAATCTTGTAGAGCCTCCCAAGACTGAAGAACTGGCCCCGTCTTAGAGCTCTGTAGGGAAAATAAGATTGGATGGGAAGAGTGTCACTGTGATTGTTATGTGAAGAAAAATAATTGTCAATCCCAGAAGCCTTCTAAGGTATCAGAATGCTAACCTCCACCCAACTCTGATAGATTTTCCTTGGCTAAAAGACTCAAAGTTGCCTGTGAGGTTATCTTGGTACAACTTTTGGCAGAATTCAACCCATTAACAGGCATTTTTACTTTTGAGAGCAAATGAAGGTAACTCTGAATGGGTATCGTCGGAATTTTGGATACCTCTGGAATGGTTTCAGAGTAGCAGCCGTGTTAGTCTGTATCCGCAAAAAGAAGAAAAGGAGTACTTGTGGCACCTTAGAGACTAACAAATTTATTAGAGCATAAGCTTTCGTGGACTACAGCCCACTTCGTTTTGTTAGTCTCTAAGGTGCCACAAGTACTCCTGTTCTTCTTCTCTGGAATGGTGTTGAATGTGGCAAGGATAATTTCATTCTCTGAGCACAGCCATCCTGTTTTCCTCACTCATTCTAATTATTCCTAGGTTGTTTATTTTTAACCTCTTTACCTGCAAGCTGGGACATATCTTGTAGTCAGGAGAAAAGCTATTTGGCAGCATTCTGTATCGTGCTCTTCTACAGTCAGCCAGAGCTTTACATTTTGGCATCTCAATTAGCCTAGTTTAAGCATAGTACATGCATGCACACACAAATATACAGTCATTCTCCCTTGGCGTGCTTTCTCTTATGAAGTTAATGGGGCTGCACAGGTGTACCTGAAAGGCAAAATTGTCCAATATGTGCAGTTTATGGTAACATTATCCATGAGAGAATGCGAGCCAAGAACCTACATACAAGTCAGATATTCTGATTTAAGGTCAATTTTTTCTTATTGAAATAAATGACACACAAGTGTCATTCTTCTGTGTGTGAGGTATCCACTACATGGACTTAGCAGAACTCTTTACTTACAAATTCCCATCACCATAAGGTATTTCCGTCATTGCATATACCATCTTATGTACTTAAATTGTTTCTATAGGAGCTAACAAGTTAGATTGTTAATCCAGTTTGCTTTGGATGAGTGGAGAGTTGGGGGGGGGCGTGAATGGCTTGTTTCATTTTAGAAAAGAAAGTCTCTCCCCACCCTCTCTGCATACAGTCCACTAATCAGACAGTACAGGAAGGACTCTATGGGAGACACTGAATAATGAGTTAATTTGATCTTTCTGATCTTGGACCTTAGTAGATACATACTGACTGACACGCTTGCTTCTTTATGTCTCTTCCACCAGCAGATGGGGAAGCTCCAGATTCTTGTTAGTACATCTTTGATTCTTCTTGTTATGAAATTTATAATTCATGAGCATATCAGCATAATAAGGACATTATTAGAAAATGAGCTCTAAAAGTGAAAGTGGCTGAGCTTAATTTGGCTCTTTTCAATGCACAGAGCATATACTACATTTCCCTCTTTGTTTTCCCCACAGTGCCCCTGTATTGTATCTTTTGTCTTTTCCACAATGTCAGCTTACAATTCTACTTAATATTTTAGAGTTCCTACAAGTCAGCTGAATTTGTGCTTTTTGTGCAATCTTCCTCAGCCATGAAGAAAACCTCTTTCTCCATCACTAGGCAAATACACGTAGCTAAAGGAAGGGGAGGATGCTAATTTTGTGATGGGACAAATATAATTATGAGATTAAAACAAGATAGATGTTCCAAAAGGTGAGGGGGAACTGAATAATGCCATCCTCCTTTGAACTCTGATGAGGTATTGCAAGTTATATTGGATATTGAGTAAAAAGACCATCTGTTACAGGGATTTTTACTTCAAGATTAGACACATAATCTATTTTTTTGTGCCAAAAGTGAAAGATTTTCAATTATTTTCTTTTCTGAACATTCAGATAGCCATGGTCACATACAGATGCAGCTCATGTTGGCAAACAAAAGCCTCTTTGTCTGTAAGGAAACAAACTGTTATTAGAGTAGTAATTCCAAGTTTATTAATTACTTACGTTCACCCTAATCTTCTTTTTCCTAGTCCACAACCCCTTGCCATCGTCTCCTCCTCCTTCCAAAAAAACCCCCAAAACCCCAGCAACCAAGCTGGGTACACATTCAAAAGTTCACTTATATGATACATATATTTCTGGGACAAAGCACACTCGAGTCTTTATGCCATGTGAAGCTTGCACTTGGTCCTATAATCAGCAGGTATCTAAAAGACTCTTAAAACTTACTATACATTTTCTTCCCTCCTACATCTGTCGATCTCAACTACAATATTCTGCTCTTCCAAAGTGGGTAAAGCTCCCAGTGAAATCAGCAAACTCTTAAACTGGAGTTCTAACATGTAACAAGAACTGAATATAGGAAGTAGATCTATCATGCATAATTAAGAGAAGAATGTTTGCCCTTCAAAGCTTAGCTGAGTCTAAATCATCATTTGCTTAATTCACTTTACATAATTTAATGTTGGCAACGGTATGTACATGTGTACTGTTGCCCTCCTATACAGCAGAAAATGTCAGAACCCGTGCAAGTGAATGTCAGTTTGTAATTATGCTGTATAACTATATGCTAAATAATAAACATATCTGTACTAAGAACATCCTCTGCATGTCTGTTTTCTGTATGCACATTATACATCCTGATGATCTATTTCTTTCAGTTGAATGTCCATCGAAGAATGACAGTGCAGAAGTACGCTGGGTCCATGTGAGCAGCAAAGGGTTAAGAAGCTAAGACATGCAAACCTGGGGAGGGGAGAAAGGCATAAAGAATTGTTGGAGTCTGATGAAGATTAGCAGAGCACCAGAGAAAAGCCACAAAGCATCCTTCAGACCTGGGGCAGGGGCAGGGGCAGGGGGCGGGAAGGTTACTACAGGAACAACCAATTTAAATGAGCCAGTAAAAAAAACATCATCACCTCAACCAAACTACACAAACAAACAATAAAAACACAATCATAAATCAACTAAACTCTAAAACTAACCAGGAAGTGGAAAAACTAAAAAAACCTAAAATATAAAAAAATTTCTTCACCCACTGAAAACATTAAGTGGAGAAATAAATGGGAGGAAAACATCCACATTCTAAATAAAACCACATAGTGCATATATGTAATAAACTGAATATCTCTTGGCAAGGGATATAATATAGATAGGGTGACCAGA
This sequence comes from Trachemys scripta elegans, assembly GCF_013100865.1. Classification (NCBI taxonomy): domain Eukaryota; kingdom Metazoa; phylum Chordata; order Testudines; family Emydidae; genus Trachemys; species Trachemys scripta. The sequence continues at coordinate 91,021,179 of NC_048299.1, forward strand.
TAGCAAATGTGAAAAATCGGGATGGGGGGAGGAGGTAATAGGTCCCTATATAAGAAAAAGCCCCAAATATTGGGACTGTCTCTATAAAATCAGGACATCTGGTCACCCTAAATATAGAAAATATTACTTCTTTGTAGGCAGCCTAAAAATTGTATTACTTTTCATATTAGAACCACTTTCACAATATCAGTGGCTCCAATCCTGCAACATGTAGTGTCTGAGTGGTCCACTTCACCCAGGGAGACTCCCATGCAAAGTAGACTGGTTTTGTACTCAAATTCCCTTAGGGCTACTTTCATTTAGTTTCCCAGCATTTAAGGTAGCGCATGTTGGTGTAGCTTGCGTGCCAAGGAGACAGAAGTCAATAGGAGTCTTTCCTTAAGGGAGTCAAAACTAGTGTAAGGGGATATGATTTGCAAATTATCTTTGCATTTGGCCTTGTGAGTCTGAGTGTCTCATTAAGGCCAGCCGTTTGGCATAACGTATGTGTTTGAGAGGACAGGATGAAAGTGTAACTTACACCAATTTCAGCTCTCTAAACTTTTTTAGACTGTCTTAGGCTCACCTCTGAATGTGGCCTATTGTTCAACTCTAAGGCTTGCATAAAATGTATTGCCAGTGAGCTAAGTAAAATATGAACATTATCTAAAAGTAAAAGTTGTCTTCAAAATATTTCATTCTGCAAAGTGCAAACCAATTTAAGAGGAATTTAGTGTCTACTAGCCAGAGAGAGAATCATGAGGAAAAAAGACACATAATCTTCAACCGACAAACAGCTGTGACAAAATAAAGACGAAAGTAAAACTAGGCATCCAAGATTAATACACAAGCTGAAAGTATCTTGGAAATGTGTATTATTGGTTTGTTTTGCTTAAGATTTATGGATATGAAGATAAAAAGCTACATTGTTTAAAAAGAATATTTCAGAGGATTGGAACCATCCTTCTTTCTGCTTTACTTGTCAGATAATGCAAATTCTCTAATTACAGTTGTCCACTACATGAAAAACAGGACTTTATGGTCCGAATTCTGAATTCTATCTTGTGTTTATGAAACTATTTGTGTGGGTAAAATGTGTTGTTTATATCAGAGATGGGCTTAGGCAGAAAAATTTAGGCTTGAATCCAAACCTTTCTAGAGTTTTAGGTTGTTCTTTTCCAGGCTTTGGTTTATGTCCATCTCTACCTCAGTGCAGTACTTTTCATCTTCTAAGCAGTATACAAACATTAGCTAATCAATTGAGCTGTGTGAATATTGGAGAAAAAAATCAGTGAATTTTTGGTTAAATGCTTTCATTAATTTTATTAGGCCGTCCTTTGAATTTGCTTCTTGCCATTTTTTAGGAAGATCATGTTTGTCTGTCATGAATATCTGCAGAAGCATGTGAGAGTGCCAGTGATGAACATGTCTTTCCGTTCCTCCTGGTAGCAAACTGACAACAATGTAATGAATTTAACTAGTCACAACTAACAAATACAATTCAGTTTATAGTTATCAACTATGGCAGAGAATGGTTATCACTTCATTCACGGAGTTTAAAAAATTTCAAATATGTTTAACAAATTTGAATAAAAAAATCAAGGACAATGTATTTTGCTCAATAATTCTGCAAGCAAAATAGGAGGCCAAATTCCTCAGATAAATTATTCATTGCAAATTATTTGCTTACCTTGCCTAGTCTCCATTTTGCAGATAAAAGATTAGATCCCCAGCTGTTATAAACCATTGTAGCTTCATTGGCTTGGATTCTGAGTTAGGATCTGATCCTACCAGACAGAGAGGTTAAATGATTTGACCAACTTCCAAATGAGAGTCTGTGTCAGAGAAGGGAACAGAATTCAGCAGTTCCTGGGTTCCAATCCTATGTTCAGACCCAGAATTGGGTCAAACAGATATGGCGCTCTCATTTGACATGGGCCTCTGAATACAAGGGTTAAGATTCAATGTGTGACCATGTCTCCCATCCTATTTGAAACTCCTGTGCCATGCAATTTTAGAAAACTGTGAGGAGGGGTAGTTCCATAGAGCCCAGGTAAGTGTTTGTGCAGGGAGCTGGGGGTGCAATGAACAGAGGTTTTCTATTAAGCAGAAGGATGGTTTCAAGACAGTAAGTCTCCACAAGAATAGCTGAAGGTAAATTTGTTATGCAAAGTCACTAGGGCTGGTGATAATGCATGAATGAGACATAAATAACCTAACTTGACTCTAAGAATGTAGGTATCAACAGTTAGGGGGTGGGTCCCTTCTGTTTACCAGCAAATATCATGTGAAAATAAAGGACCATGGAATCCTCAAATGCCATTTTTACAGAATCACCTTTCAGGGTAGAAGTGCATTTTGTTTCAGAATTGATGGAGGCTTTACACAGAATATAGGTGGCATTTTGTCACTAGTTTTAAAGAAATTGGAACTTTAGCAGCATTGAGTGAATAGTTTAAGTAGAAACCAAACCTCACCCATCATCTGGACTCTACCCAAACCCATGAACACCAGCCCAATTCCATGAAAGTGCTGCACACCTAGGGTGAGGCTGTTAATATAGCAGACAGCTCCAAGGCAACCTCCCCACTCATCCTTTCTTACCATCAAATGCTTTAAAAGGGAGCTGAGCACCTGCACTCCCATTCTTCAGTGGGGAACAAGATGACAATTGGTCTTGCTCTGCATGTGTCTGGGAGGCCATCACCAAGTATGGGTCAGAGCTACTTTTGGGCAACGTTCATGGATGTGACTGCAAAGACTACAAATTCATTCTCCATCTTGGAAGGAAGGGCTCTGGACTTGACGCACATCAGAGAATGGCAGACTGAAGCTCACAGGTTTCTGTATTATGTGATGCTTGCATAAATATCATCTAATCGTTAGACACATTTCCCATTTTTAGCTGGTTTCCTGGATCAGTGGCAGAAGGTACCACTCCATACCTTGAGAGCAGATGGGAAACAGTTTTGCTGTTGCTGCAGCAACTCATGTACTCTGAAGAGTTTCTAGCTCTCCATAGTCTTTACTGCTGCATATTTATGGAGGCTTTGGTTCCCTAAGTATTAGGGCTAATTTTCTAGGAACTGATCCTGAAATACTTATGCACATCCAATGGGACTATTCACAGTAGCAAAGTTAAGCATATATGTAAGCTTTGCAGAATTGGGGTCCTGCTGTGTTTGGTGCTAAGAACCACTCCCGGGAGGAGGGGTGGAATTAATGGAGGTTCAACATGAACTCAAACTTCCCTATGCATCTACAGAGGTGGTGCAATGCTCACTCATGTGAATGGAAAGTTGAGAACCCTGCAGGGTTCATACAACCCTAATATTTAGATGGATGACAGTTACTGTTGATCAAGGTTTGTGATTTTAAAATGCATATTATAGGATCTCAAAACTTGCTGCATTAATTTTGAGAATCTCCATCTCTAAGGCAAAATAAATCCAGAGCATCTGGATTTTCTTTTTGTTCGAGGGTGGCATTGTGAAACATGGCTAATGAAATTCTATTAGCAATAATGGATGGCAGCTGCCAGTAAAATGAGCAAAATGTCAGTTCAAAGATTCACTCCTGGTTTGCATGTCATGGTGAAAGCTGTGTGCAGTGTTCATTGTATTTGTGTTGGTCCCAGGACACTGGAGAGATATGGTGGGTGAGGTAATATCTTTTATTGGACCAATTTCTGTTGGTGAGACACACAAGCTTTCACAGAGCTTCTGAAGAAGAGCTCTGTCTAAGCTGGAAAACTTGTCTCTCACCAACAAAAGTTGGTCCAATAGAAAGATGTTACCTCACCCACCTTGTCTCTCATGGTGAAAGTTGTAAATTTTACTGAACTTCTCAGAGACCAAACACTTTCTCACAAAGGGATGTGTGGTGCTAAACAGGACAGATCCAACTAAGACGCTGGGTCAGGTTACAGTCTCTTACTGGACATACACTGATATAACTTCATTGACTTCAAGGGACTTTACAGCAGTGGGTACCAGAATCTGGCCCTTTCCCCTCATATGAATATTTAAATTTGGCCCCCCTGTTTCTGTAACTGAAGGTGACTTAGTCTGGCTGGGAAGGCACAGAGGAGGAGAAATACCATCATAATATCATTCTCTCCCATCCATGGACCTCCTTTGCAACTTTGTAGAGAGTGAGATACACTAGGTTTGAAGGAATGGGGCTGGGGATGAGAAGAGAAGCTACTCTCAACAGCATACCCTCCTGCAGACATGGTGGAGAGGCATCTATATTAATGCTGCTTGAATTTTGGGAGGCACCCACGTATATTATGGTGATTAGGAATGTGCAAGCACCTAGATAAGGTATGTGTTTGGGAGGCTGCCAATGTACAATGAGCTGAAGTATGACATTAACACCTTCTGTTATATATTGTCCATGAAAATTTTAGTAGCAATAGCAGAAAAAAGTAATTTTCTATCAACAACAATAGGTTTTATGATACAGTCCAGTTACTAATAAATTAAATGATGAGGTCATCTAATTTAATAGCAATTTTTAAAAAAGATCTTAACAAAGAGTACAGGATGGTGTGCAAAAAAGGACTAAAGGATAGGGAATACATTCTTACACAGTCTGTTTTTATTCATATAATTTGTAGACAGGTAGGTAATTGGAACAGTTAAAAGAGAGGGTCTGATTCTGTAATGCTATGTGAAGCCCACTCCAGGCAGTAGGACTTTGGAGCAGGTTCACAGAACATTACACTGATATGTGTAAGCATCTAGACAGGTACATGGGTAGATATGTGGTATGTTGCAGGTAATTCACATTCTTCTGGGTTTATCTTTGGTACAAAGGTAAATTTACACTACAGCATTCTGGTTGGTAATATTGCTTTTGGTCATAACATGGTGTATATATTTCTAGTTTCTCTCTAACTCTCTCTCTCTCTTTTTGTTACATTGTCCAGATCTTCTTTTCTGCATGTGGGGCCTCACATTAAGATATCGTATTTTTTCCTATCTGGTGGCCTGTAGTTTGTCCGTCTCTGTATCACTTTAGTGTTTCTATTTTGGTGCAGACTTATAACATCCCAGACTTCAGATCAAGGGTTTCTAATAGAGATATTTTGTTATGGACCAGCTTCCTTCCTGTTTGAGATCATGCGGTCCACCCCTCTCTTTCACAATCACATAACATCCCTATGACAACTACAGAAATTGTTTACATGGAAAAGTCACATTAGGAGAGTATTTTAATGGGTTTTACAGCTGTATTTAGTCCAATAGTTGTTTTATTCTTCATTTCAGTTTCTCTATCTCCCATCTGTTGTATTTCTCATAGCTGGAAACAAGGAGAGCCAGCACCATGTGACCAGCCTGCAGACCAGTGGTAAGTTCTCTGTGGACCAACATGCAACCTTACTTTTAAGTGACACAGCAGTTGACCAAGGATATCATGGGGTCAGATTAAAGGCCCTAAAAACTGTCACAACTTCACAGGTAACAGGTTCCTGTGTAAATTTGAATATATTCCAAAAGGAAAAAAACAGCCTTAGTTTCAAAACAACATCATCAACAACACACAGGGTTGCTGTGATGACTATATATTTACCTTTCATATCATTATTTACAAAGGTCAAACACCTACAAGTAAGGTAATCAACAGTTAAGCACATAACTTACACTGTACCACAAAAATCTTTATTCTGATGTTTGTAATTTAGTATATTTTTAATGTAGCGAAGAAGTGGGGGAAGATGAAAGTTTTGTGGTTTACAAAACACACTTTTCTTAACAAGTACGAAGAAATACATATGACATAACACAAAAACCTATGTTCTGACTGAGATAGATATAGCATTTTCTTGGAGTACCCTGGATAAACCTTATTGAATTAAGTTTACATATTTTAAGAGTTCATTGTATTAAAAATGCAAATGTTTGTGTTATTGTGGGATTGCATGTAACATCTCTAGGGGAGAGACATGACCAGTGTTATGAGCTTCAAAGGGATATATGAAAAAATATACCAGACAGAATGAACTTTAAAGTTAAGTGGGTTTCCCACAAAATCTTTAGGGGGAGGTATTTGCAAATAATTCCCTGTAGTTATGCAAGAACTAAGCCTTTTGAAGTTCCATCCCAAGGATGGGACCTTTGTCCATTGATCACCTGTTATGTGAGGACAAGATGAGAGGCCCAAGCAGGATAAAGGACTGACTCTCAGATTCATATGCTTGTTCTGAGCCAAGGCAGTTAAGAACTTGTAACCACAGAAAAATTTTAGATTTGACCCCATGAATATTGTGCGAGGATGGGAGGTTACAGCAATATATTCATTTGGATACTCAGTTAGGCATATGCACATCATAGTGGTTCAATTTATGAGTTATTTTTAAAATATGTTTTGAAGATAAAGTTGGTTAATATTCTTGACTCATTAATAGTGGGCACTTTGGAAGAGAGATTTTAGGAGTGATTTTAATGAGGAGAAGGTAGTGGTTTGTCAACCAGAGCCATGAGGGCTTTCCTTGCAGAGGCGCAATAAGCTGATAAGTATGGACACATTTGTGGGAGAAATGGAAAAAGGGGGCTGCAAGTCTGGCGTCCTTGGCAGAATTGAATTCTGCTGGAACAACATAAGAAACAAGAACCTAGTCTCCACTTGGATTTAGTGCTAATTTCACCTGTCAGGGTAGGTTCCCAGGTGCAGTCCCCTAGTATAGACAAGGGAAGTCAGGATTTGCACTGATAAAACTTTCCCTTGCTTGAAATTGAGATAAGCTCCACCAAGGCCAATCACAGCTTCCCTTATCCACAGTAGGGGTTGGCACAAGAACAGTGACATCAGGGATTGAAAGCAGGGGTAATTCTAAGTACAGACAAGACCCAAGTCAAGAAAATAGGAAAGGGGAGAGTGATGTAGGGCCTGGAATGTAGAGACAAGAAGATTAAATTTGATGTGATGGACAAATGGGAGTTGATTAGAGCATGAAAGGGCTTTGATTGTGAACATTTCTTTATATGCTCAGGGATTCATTTCAGATAAACCATGGCAGAGGTGGCCTTGGAGGCCTTTGAAGGTCACTGTCACAAGCTGCCCCAAATTTTGGGGTCCTAGTAAAATCAGGGCTAGTTTCAGCTTCCTCCTTTATTGCAAAAGTTAGTTTTCTTTGTAGAAAGTAACCCTAAAAATCAACTGCTCCCTAGAGCTGAATGTTCATTGCTGATTTGGGTTCCATGACACAAGTTCCTCCATTTTGGAAAAGGCCTGAAACCAGTAAATGGTTGTGGGGAGCAGTATCATCTAAATTGAGGCTAATGGAATGAAAGCCTTCATTAACTCCTTCCCAGATAACTGCCTTCACCTGAGCAGGATCCTCGGCTGGACAGCCAGCATGGACTTTAATCACAAGAAGAGGAGTTAGATATGAGAGGCATAATGGTGTAGTGGACCAAGCATTGGATTGGAAGCAGGAGACTTCCATAATTTAATCCTGTCTCTGACATAGGCTCCCCATATGGTTTTAGCATCACTTAGTCCTACTGTCTTTTTTAGCCCATCTGTAAAAGGGGGATAATAATACATACCTCGATCAGAGGCATGTTGTGATAGCTAGTTATTTGTAAAATGTGGTATGTAGGCAAAAATTCACCAGAACGCATACAAAACCTTGCTATGGCTTAGGGGCCTAGTAGCCTGTAGGCCCTCAATTTATTTGGACAAGTGTCCTTTACAAAACTCTTTTAGATAGTGGCACAAGTAACTCCATTTTTCCAGCAGGAGGCTGTTGGGTTCCTGGTCATCACCCTTCCATATTATTTTTATAAAATGAGTATAATGAGTTTGAGGAATGTCCCAGACAATCATCTCAACAATTCCACCCTAATGCTGAGACTGTCCTTGTGTACTGTGGAGAGAGCAGTGTACAGGAGTCCATGTACACACAAGGAGGCAGACTGAGGAGACCAAAATTGCTTCACAAGCCTGCTCAAAAATGTGGGGCAGATTCTGGTACCTTGTCCTGGCTCTGGGGAACTACAAGGGCAGCCAGGAATTCTGCTAGTGTTAGGGGATCCCTAGGTGCCATAAATCCAGTATAGCCAGATACACACACTATGCTTCCTTCACCCAAGTGTAGGAGGTATGTATGGGCAGGCTGGGCACAGTTCAGCCTCGAGTCTGTTCCAGAATCAGGTGACTTAGAGCCATCTTTTCTTCCCCACTCTAATCTTACACTGACCCCAGCTCAGCTAAACAAGGGGATCCAGCTTGCTAAATTCAGAGCCCTGGAAAATACAGAGACTTTGCTGAACTCGTCTCTGTTTTTTCTCCCATTCATCTCATTTCCTTTCCTTCCCTCCCTATCCCTGTCTTTAACCACTCCAGTGATGTGCTACCAATATTTTAACATGGGGCTTCCACAAACATTTTCCTTTAATGCCATGTCTATTCTATGGGTGCTATAGCATCATAGCTATGATGACAGAAGCGTTCCTCAGCCACCCCAGCTGCGTCTGCACCAGGGGTTAGGTTGGCATAGCTAACCTCAGAGGGTGGATTTTTCACATCCTTGAGCACTGTAGCCATGTCAACCTAAATTTTAAGTGTAACCTGGCCTTAGCCTATGATAATAAGCCTGTATGCTGGCTCACAGTGAAAAGGAATGAGGAACTGGTTGACCTTTGGATTTCATTGTTCATTTAAAGAAAAAAGTGTTCTAATAACCAAGTAGTGGGGAAACAATCCTATGTTAAATGCATTTGCTATCCATTTTTTTGTAATCTGGTATATTTTAAAGGCAAAAAAAAATTGCTGCTTATATTAGCCCCATGGATTAGTTAGCAGTATCTTGGTGGGTGGGCTTGAATTCACCAGAGCACTCTAATGCTCCCTTCAGTTTGGCTGCAAAATTTTAAGATTCTTGTACCCTCAAAGACCCCTGTCCAGCACATCACTGATATTTCCATTACTCTAACCATCCTGCACTCTATTAGATCTTCGGTAGGCTTCTCCCCCTAATAGGCCTGAGGTAAAGGCTGAGCATCAGAATTCCAGGGAAACCAAAATAATCAGTGTTTTTAGTTGTGGGTAGCTTTTGTGAGTATTTTCTCTTCTAGCAACAATGACCAGGGTCAGATGAGGTCTTTTCATGGTATTTCCACCTTTCTGGAACACTAGTGCCATAAGTAGGAAAGATCTTGCATTATTCTGTCCTATAAATGGCTCTCTGGGGCTTGTATAAAGCCAATGAAAACCTTAAACACAGAAAACCTTGAATCACAAAACCTAAAATTTGCTCGCTCCCTTTCCTTACGGCTCAGTGAGCGACACTATCTAAGTATACTTTTACTTTTTCATTCTTTCCATTTCCATTACTGTAGTATCTGATCTCCTGTCAAAACTATTCAAATCAGATACACTCCAAGGTACCTCCAGGTCAGAAGGTCTCCAGAAATGAAATTATGTTTTTAAAGGTGTGACCCACCCACTTATCTACAAAAGCAAGCAATTCAAAGTTAGGTTGAGGCTCCATACAGATACTGATTCCCCACTCTTTTGCCTAGCAAGTACTGAAGGATATGGAACATTGTGCACTGTTCTCAGACCTTTTTTAGCACAGTAGCTAGTTTAGACATAACAGTGATTTAAGGATAATGTATTATATAATATTGTGGAGTTTTACCATGAACACTGGCTTTTGTGGCTTTAAATCAGGCCCTTAAAATATGGTTAACTACGTTTATATTATCTATGGTATCTCTGATTTTGTTTTCCTCTCGATGCTAAATAGCATAAATAATAGTATCTTGCACCTAAGATATAATTTCTCTATCAACCTCCTACATAATAGTTTATTGTTTCTAAGCGCTATTGTGTCTAACATACTCTGATGCATGAGCACTACACTGAACTTCCCTTTTAAGGAAACTCATGTCAAGGGTGCATCTAAACATGTATTGTGTCACAGTAGTCAGAGTGCAGTGCATAAAGCAGAGCCAATTGAGTGTAAAAAGGGTCCCATTGACAGTAATCAGGGCTCTTTTCTCAACCCTCAGCACTGCTTATTTAGTCTAGTAGAATATAAGAGCGTATGCACAGACAAACTGGCGTCCCGTTGCATTCCTCCAGGGTAAATAATTTATCAGGACCGATGCTGATTAAGTGCAAATGGCAAGAGTGTCAGGATTCCAGGTGACACAGTGGTGTGTGCTGCCTTTCACCTCCAAAGCCTGTGGGTCACATATAATTCCTCAAGTCCTCTTTTGGGGAATACTTAAGGGGTTTCTTGTTTGGGAACAAAGATCTTTTGGGGAAAAAACACATTCCCTCTGTCTCCAATCTCATAGTACATATAGTCCCTGAGTGTGCATTCATTAGGAGATAATTACGGTGGTAGAATCCCCTTCAGCCAGTCAGATCACTGACATTATCCAAATTACTTTATAAATCCTGTTCATTCAGTCTTCTCTCCCGATTATATAGTTTATATGTATGTGTTGTACAATGTCCAAAGTTTATCTCTAGCATAACTCCATAGACTTCAACAGAGTTAAAATAGGGATGAATTTGGCCTAATAAATTTACTGATACTTAGGCATCATGATGATAGGCACCTTAGAACTATCTGATTGTAGCAGGGTGGAAAAGTCCAAGGCCCAGAATTTTAAAGGTATTTAGGCATTGCTCCTCAGCATTGGATGGTCTAAGACACATTTTCAGAAATCTCTTTGAAAGTCAATAGGATTTAGACTCCTAAGAGTAGATCCTCAAAGGTATTTAGGCACCTAACTCCTATGGATTTCAATGGATCCAAGCCCTGAGTGCCCATATCACTTTTGAAAATGGGATTTAGCTTCAAAATCATAGGCTTTGCAACACTGATCAGTGCAACGCCTAATCCCTAGGCCTAGGACCCTACACATTGATGTAGAACTCCTCTGAGTCATTCTGATGATATTCTGAGAAAATTCTTTTAGACCTTCAAGATTTGAAGGTGTTTTTCCTACAGCAATTTAGATAAAGGCAGGATTCATTTTTTTGCTGTCTTTAATTAAACTTTAGACACTATTAGCATTTAAGTAAAATTTGCAAAACTACAGATATCTAAGAATAGCCAGTAGCAATGTGCCTGCATCAAAGCCCTGAAGTCCAGCAACCATGAATTTGGGGAAAATGTGGACCAAGTTCAGAACTCTGCCTTGCTCCAATCTCTGGTCAAAATAATTTGTGCAGAAAGTTTTCCCACCAGAAATATGTTTTCAATAATACCAACCTTTTTTGTAAGAAAATGTGTATTGAGACAAAATATTGTGTGTTTTCTGCAGGAAATTTCATAATAACATTTTTCATTTTGTTTAGTTTTTTTGGTTTAAAGAAACTGAAATGAAATTACATTTTAAGTTGAAATGTCAATTAAAAACAGAACGTTTTTGTTTGGAATCAATACAAAACGTGCCACAGGAAAACCAAAATTGTGTGATCAACACATTTCAAACAAAGATTTTTGCTCAAAGTTTTTCATAGGAAAATTTTGTTTATTTTCTATCCAGTGCTACTAATGAGGCTGAACCAAACCCCCAGATCCAAACTTCCCCAAACTTTGGGATCCCTAAAATGTTCTCATTCCTTTCTACCTTTTCAATAACTTTTAGATTTCAAAATCCTTACTCTGTGACTTCTGGGCACCCTCTTTTTCCCACTATCACTGTTTTTTTTGGAACATTTACCCCAGCTCAGCTGTCAACATAGCATAGCGTAAGGGGACAAAATAGATACAGTATGATGCAATTTATTATGCAATTCTATGAGAATAATGTAACGGGCTTCAGAATTATTTATATTTCAGTTTTGGAGTGGTTGCACTTTATCTTGATGGGGTAGCTTGAATTAATCTTTTAATAAACCCAGTGCTTAGATTTTTAATTAGGTTCTAGATGCAATTCTGCTTTACTCCAAACATAAAACAAATTGTCCTCCTGTCTAACAGTCATTAGAACATGCATAGACACTCTTCTCCTCTCAATTTCCCTCCAACCTACCTAGACTACATGAGTAATGTATGAAATTAACTGAAATGAGCAGTCCTTGTGCTCCAAGAAGCATGACCATTGTTTTGGTGGTATGCAAAGGTCAGACTGAGCCAATACACATCAGTACATTGTATTAGAACTTCTCTAATAGCCTCAGCAGCTGCACAATTGGAGCTCTTTTTAATTTTATTTTTTTTAAAGAGGAACCCAATCCTTTGTGGGAGGGAGGAGGGACTGCTTTGTGCCACACTGCTAACAAATTCTAGCTGTAAAGCCAGTGTATATACCAGGCCCTGGCAGGATTACTCCAGTGCAAGGATCCTCCAGAATTGTGGACAACATGGAAAGTGACTTTCCCTGAGGGTGTGGCTAAAAGAAAGAGAATGTGTCTTGGGAAACCCCTGTGCCAATATTCAGGACTATTAGCAGCCACCTTGCCTACTCCACCTTAAGCCTGGGAACCAGCATTGTGCATAGCAGCCCTGGATCAGTAGTGCACCAAGGTAAGCTTTACGCCATTTGCACTCTCCTGCCCTGTAACCTGCTCTCTTTGCTGCTCAGCTGAAGTCTAGGACATGGCCAAATTGTTCATAGTCTATCATCTTCCTAGCTCTTTTGGTAGCTGAAATAACATAAAATAAACTTCAGCCTAAGCATTTTCTGTAAGCGAAGCTGTTCCTTGGGTTTCCCTGCAGGACCTTCTCTTTCCTAACTCTTAGTTCTTTCTGCATCCAAGAGACACATTCCAACCATTTTAACTTCTGATTGGAGTTAAGGAGTTGGACTTGACACTATGTCTCAGCAGTGATTCGCAGGGTTCTAAGTGACCCTCCCCCAACCCCACCGCACCCAGCACCTTACAGGATCTGGCCTTTAAGCACTGGAAACCCACAGGCAGAAAGTTAGAACACCAGTGCCCCAAGAACTTTCTGAATCCCTCTGACAGTGTCACAAACAACACCTACAGGATTATGCCACTGCAGTAAAGGAGGCAAAATGAGCTGTCTTGCTTGGTTCCCATTGGAAGGTTTATCTGAGTTGAAAAACACTAACCCAGGAACCTATCCTTGCAACAAGTCCGTTGCCCACTCTGTCCACATATCTATTCAGGGGACACCATCATAGGACCTAATCACATCAGCCACACTGTCAGAGGCTCGTTCACCTGCACATCTAGCAATGTGATATATGCCATCATGTACCAGCAATGCCCCTCTGTCATCTACATTTGCCAAACCGGACAGTCTCTACACAAAAGAATAAATGGATACAAATCAGACATCAAGAATTATAACATTCAAAAACCAGTCGGAGAACACTTCAGTCTCCCTGGTCACTCAATTACAGACCTAAAAGTGGCAATAGTACAACAAAAAAACTTCAAAAACAGACTCCAACAAGAAAATGCTGAATTGGAATTAATTTGAAAACTAGATACCATTAAATTAGGCTTGAATAAAGACTGGGAGTGGATGGGTCATGACACAAAGTAAAAACTATTTCCCCATGCTAATTTTTCCCCTACTGTTCATAGATTCATAGATACTAGGACTGGAAGGGACCTCAAGAGGTCATTGAGTCCAGTCTCCTGCCCTCATGGCAGGACCAAATACTGTCTAGACCATCCCTGATAGACATTTATCTAACCTACTCTTAAATATCTCCAGAGATGGAGATTCCACAACCTCCCTAGGCAATTTATTCCAGTGTTTAACTACCCTGACAGTTAGGAACTTTTTCCTAATGTCCAACCTAGACCTCCCTTGCTGCAGTTTAAGCCCATTGCTTCTTGTTCTATCCTTAGTGGCTAAGGTGAACAAGTTTTCTCCCTCCTCCTTGTGACACCCTTTTAGATACCTGAAAACTGCTATCATGTCCCCTCTCAGTCTTCTCTTTTCCAAACTAAACAAACCCAATTCTTTCAGCCTTCCTTCATAGGTCAGGTTCTCAAGACCTTTTAATCATTCTTGTTGCTCTTCTCTGGACCCTCTCCAATTTCTCCACATCTTTCTTGAAATGCGGTGCCCAGACCTGGACACAATACTCCAGCTGAGGCCTAACCAGAACAGAGTAGAGCGGAAGAATGACTTCTCGTGTCTTGCTCACAACACACCTGTTAATATATCCCAGAATCATGTTTGCTTTTTTTGCAACAGCATCACACTGTTGACTCATATTTAGCTTGTGGTCCACTATAACCCCTAGATCCCTTTCTGCTGTACTCCTTCTAGACAGTCTCTTCCCATTCTGTATCTGTGAAACTGATTTTTTCTTCCTAAGTGGAGCACTTTGCATTTGTCTTTGTTAAACTTCATCCTGTTTAACTCAGACCATTTCTCCAATTTGTCCAGATCATTTTGAATTATGACCCTGTCCTCCAAAGCAGTTGCAATCCCTCCCAGTTTGGTATCATCCGCAAACTTAATAAGCGTACTTTCTATGCCAATATCTAAGTCGTTGATGAAGATATTGAACAGAGCCGGTCCCAAAACAGACCCCTGCGGAACCCCACTCGTTACGCCTTTCCAGCAGGATTGGGAACCATTAATAACAACTCTCTGAGTACGGTTATCCAGCCAGTTATGCACCCACCTTATAGTAGCCCCATCTAATTTGTATTTGCCTAGTTTATCGATAAGAATATAATGCGAGACCATATCAAATGCCGGAAGTGCTCGCCATCGATGCCGGTACTCCTGCTCCGCGAGAGGAGTACGCGGGGTCGACGGGGGAGCCTGCCTGCCGCGTCTGGACCCGCGGTAAGTTCGAACTAAGGTACTTTGACTTCAGCTACGTTACTCATGTAGCTGAAGTTGTGTATCTTAGTTCGAAGTGGGGGGGTTAGTGTGGACCAGGCCTTTGGTCTTCCTCTTGCTTCTAATGTATTGATAAAAAGTCTTCTTGTTTCCCTTTATTCCTGTAGCTAGTTTGAGCTCATTTTGTGCCTTTGCCTTTCTAATCTTGCCCCTGCATTCCTGTGTTGTTTGCCTATATTCATCCTTTGTAATCTGTCCTAGTTTCCATTTTTTATATGACTCCTTTTTATTTTTTAGATCATGCAAGATCTCGTGGTTACTCACACCTTCTTGTCAATTGTTGGAAATGGGCCATCCTGATTATCACTACAAACGTTTTTTTTCTCCTGTTGACAATAGCCCACCTTAACTAATGACTTTCATTATAGTTATTATGGCAACACCCATTTTTTCATGTTCTCTGTGTGTGTGTATATATATATATCTTCCTACTGTATTTTCCACTGCATGCATCGGATGAAGTGGGTTTTAGCCCACGAAAGCTTATGCTTAAATAAATTTGTTAGTCTCTAAGGTGCCACAAGTACTCCTCATTCTTTTTGCTGATACAGACTAACATGGCTACCACTCTGAAACCTTGCTCGAGATTGACTCTTTTGCAGACTGACTGCTGAGATCTGAAGGCAGATCACATGCTTCCCTCAGAGCCCCCTCACCTGTAAGCAGGATCAGGAAACCCCTTAGACCTTAAAGTAATAGCTTGTAATTTTAACACAGTTTTCAATACATCACAAGAAGGCTGAGTTGCAATTGTAGCATGAGAGAGAAATTCACAACTGACAAAATTCCATTTCCCAATGGTCCACTGAGTGATAAAACCATGAAAATGATCTAGTTCTCTTCTTGCAAGGTGGTTATTCACTTGTAACACCTCAGAGTCAATATTATGAATTTGTATTGCTGTAGTGCCTAGGAGGAATCAAGGACCAAGAGCCTCATTGTGCTAGGCATTGTACAAACACAGAACAAAAAATGATCTCTGCCCCAAGAAACTTACCATAGAGACATAGTGCCACTTCCTCAGCTGGTGTGAACCATCGTAGCTCCAGTGACTTCAGTGGATCCCTCCCAGTTTGTATCAGTTGAGGATATGGTGCATGAACTAGATTGTGGTTGCTCTTTTGTGTGGTATCTTGTGGTCCCGAAGTGTTCAAAACTGAAGAGTGGATTGGCTGTTCCTTGTCTCGAGTACAGTTTATCTTGCTCTCAGAATACTGCAAAAATATCCCCGTCAGGGATTACTTTTATCCCAGGTAAATAAAGGTCATTTTGGATAGCAATGCTTTGCCTTTGGAAAAGCACCAGAATGCACCAAATGGCTTATATTATCCAATTATGCTCATGGAAAAGAATACATCTGGGCACCCTATGAAGGGCACAAATCAACCTATGTTGTTTTTATGCTGTTGTCAGACAGCAGAGCATTACAGATGAGGTTAAAGCATTTGCACATGGTGGATTGTTTTGTAGGTTCATTTATCACCATTTATCGCTTAAGCGTGATCATATGAAAAAAGACTCCTCATCTAGTCCCAGAACAATATGAGAAGCATATATTTGGAAGCAGAGGAGGAAGATGTTCTCTCAGGGATAGTTTAATTTCCGTCATGTTTTCACAGCATCTGTGTGTGTTATCTCGAATTCACTCTTTGCAAACATGGTAATGCTCATAGTAAACAGAAGTGACAGCCATAGGACAGACAAATAAGCACTTTTGAGAGCTGGCATAAGTACTCTCTGCTTCTTGACTTTACTGATGACATAACTGCTGTCACCACAATCCATTGGCGCAGGGGATCCAGAAGTGAGCTGGCAGGGATACAATTGTTCAGTGACTTGACTGGTAGAGTCATTTATTTAACTGTCCTTCTGAGCAATGTCAGGGCTCTGATATGCTAACAATGGAGCAAATACTGGATACCTTCCCAATAAAATATGATGAAGAACAAGTTTTTCTGAACACATTAGTACCCACATTCAAAACAGGTTAGATATAATTTTACAGTTACTGTGCAAGATCTTGATTTCACTTTCTGGCTGTTACTTGTTCAAAGCAAAAAATGACATTTTGTAGAGTAACCATTCATATTATCAAGACTTTCACTTAGGTAATGGGATTGTTCTAGGTCTTGTATTTTGATTTTTTGTATGTTTGTTTGAGAACTAAGCAGACTGAAATTCATAGGAGTCTGGGGCTAGAAAGGGTAGATCTTGAATTAACCATAAAATGGTTTCCCCTTGACTATTAGGGTTCAAGTGGTTCTGTGGGGTTCATTCCGTGTTTTCACGTTGTTGATGTAGGGAGATTGGAAAGTGTGTAAAACCATGTTTACACTACAAATTATGTCGACCTAAATTACGTTGGCATACAGCTGCCACAGTTATTACATAGCTTGTGCATGTGCACACTAACTACCCTTCTTGCATCAGTCGTGCATGTCCTCACCAGGAAAACTTGTATCGATGCAGAGTGCAGTGCACCATGAGTAGATATCCCACTGTGCTACTCACCACCATCCAGTGCAGGGTGTTTTGGGAAGTTTTTGCAATGCCTCCTGGGGCTGAAACAGGTCATTCAGGGGAGTATTCTCCATCCCATAATTACATCATAGTGCAGGTTTAGGATGATGAGCTTTGACTGTGGAACTTTTGGATATGTAAGGCCACATTCCTGGATCTGTGTGCTGACTTGTCCCAGCCCTCCAATATAGGGACACCAAAATGAGAGGCACGCTGACAAGTGAGTGATGATTGCACTGTGGAAACTTGCAATGTCACATTGCTAACAGTCAGTTGGGAATCAATTTGGAATTGGGAAATCCACTGGAGGGGCCATTGTCCTGCAAGTGTGCAGGGCCATTAATCACCTCCTGCTACGTAGGACTGTGATTCTGGGCAATGTGCAGGACATAGTAGCTGGTTTTGCAGCAATGGGCTTCCCAAACTGCGGTAGGGTAATAGATGGCACATATATCCCTATTTTAGCTCCGGACCACCTGGGCACAGAGTACATCAACAGAAAGGGCTACTTTTCTATGGTGAGGCAAGTGCTGGTGGATCACCAGGGACACTTTGCAGACATCAGTGCAGGCTGGTCAGGGAACGAGCACGATATGTGCATCTTTAAGAATACAGGACTGTTCAGAAAGGGGCAAGCAGGGACCTTCTTTCCAGACCAGCAGATTTCCATGGGAAATGTTGAAATGCCAATAGTGATCCTGGGAGATCCAGCCTACCTCTTGCTTACAGGTCTCATGAAGCTGTACTTTAGCCACCTGGACCATACCAAGGAGCACTTCAACTACAAGCTCAGTGGGGGCAGATTGACAGTTGAATGTGCTTTTGGCACTTTGAAGGGACACTGGCGTTGTTTGTTGAGATTAGACTTCAGTGAAAAGAATATCCAATTGCTATAGCTGCCTGCTGTGTCCTGCATAACATCTGTGAAACAAGGCGGGAAAAGTTTCTGCCGGGACAGAGGGTGGAGATGGAACAACTCGATGCTGAATTTGAACAGTCAGATACAAGGGCTAGTAGAGGAGCTCAGCACGGAGCTATATGGCTCAGAGAAGCTTTGAAAGACTATTTTAATAATGAGCCAAAGTAGTGTGTGTTGCTGTTGTGTGCTCTGCCCGGCCTTGATCTTTTGCAGCCCAGTATGATTCTTGTAGTGAGTGCTGTGTATGTAGGAATCTAACATTTCCAATGCATCTATTAATATTGTTTGTGAATGACGGTATGGGTTCTCTGACAGAGTGTAGCAACAGGAAATTGATCTCTGTAAGACCTGCTCATCACCAGTCAGCATTTGTTGTGAACTAATAAAGATGAATTATGTTCCAAAAAATAGAATTGAACCAGGCAAATAAAAACATTTCAAACTTAATAAAACTTAATAAATTAAGGGAACAGGATTTATGAAGGGGAAAGAATAGCCATTTCTGTTTTAGCTACACATACGCCAACTGTGTCTTTCACAGGTCAGTGTATGTGCAGCTGTCGTTGTCTTTAATGTCTTTAAGTGGAGTGGTGTGGATAGTGCAGTGACTCCTGCGGCCATGTGGGATGTTGAGGGGGAGTAGAGGTCCAACATTGAGTTCTCAATGGGCTGCAGAGGGAGGCGAGCATGGGATTGTTGAACCTGCAGGATAACCAGAGTCTGCTGCATCTGTGTTTGCTACCTGAGAAGCTGCATTATGTCTTGCTGCATCTCCTGCTCCTTTTCCTACTTGTACTCCCAGGCCTTTCTCCTCGCCGCTCTTTCCTTTTCCAAGCTGTCTGCAAAGGTCATCTTCCAGGCCCTGGTCTTGTTCTCTGATGCAGCACAGGTTTGCAGCATATCCTGGAACATGTGCTCCCGAGTCCTTTTCTTTCTCCTCCTTATCTGGCTCAGGTGCTCTGAGGGTGTGGATGGGGAGACCCAGAATGCCACAAAGGCAGCAGCTGCAGATACAAGACACACAGGTATCGTTGAACCTTAGTATACTGAACTCACTCCCTGTAATCCCCAATAGCTGTAAGCACTACGTTCTCACATCTCCTTGGGATTGATACAGCATGGTGCCAGACACAGCACCAGCCATGATGAGTATGGCCCTCAGGGGGCTGGGGTGGGAATGAGGGTGGAATAGCTCACAGGCATGAATATATTTGTATAGGGCAATGAAACTGAATTCTGGCACCATCTTCCACAGGCAGTAGTGATTTTAGCTAATATGTCACCCCTGAGGGTAACAGAGGCAGAGGGAGCACAACTGCTGCTGGCATTCTGATGCTGCCTGGGCCCTATGTGACTAGCCTGTGTACTGAAATGTGTACTGCTGAAGTTATCACTGAATGGCATGGGAGAGTGTCCTACTGCGGCTGAAGAAATAAGACAGCCGTCCCCAGAAACCTTCAGCAGAGGATTGCAGAGTACCTCCATGAAAGTTTCATCGAGATCTCTACAGAGGATTCATTGGACATCCCAGTGCACATAAACTGCTCTGCGTGGTCCCCTCTGCCTAACCCTAGAGGGGAATGTAAAGCAGATAGCAACTCTACCTCTTGGTTGTTTCACTACTTCTTCTAGCACAAATATAAAAAAGTAAACCAACAGATGTGTCCTGCTACTTTAGGGGTTCCATCCCTGTAATTTCAAAGCAAACTGAATACTTACCAGAGGTTCCTTTCCCTGCATCAGGCTCGCCCGTGCTCAGCTGGCTGGACTGTGGCAGAATCAAAAACATGTCCTGGCTCACTGCGCAGCTGGATTCCCCATCACTTGTCCCCCATACTCCTCCTCCTCTTCCTCATATATCTCCTCCTCCTCGCTGTTCATGGCTGAGGCCTGTGACTCCGGCTCCTCCGAAGTATCCACAGGACTCTTGGGAATGGTTTTGTCTCCCCTGAAAATGGCATGCAGCTCTTTGTAAAAGTAGCAGGTCTGCAGCTCTGCACCAGACTGTTGGCATTGCTTGCCTTCTGGTATGCCTGCTGCAGCTCCTTAAATTTTACGTAGCACTGCTGCTGGTCCCTGGTGTAACCCTCCTCTTCCAGGCCCTGAGCAATCTGCTCACAGATGGCCACCTTTCTATGACTGGATTGGAGCTGTGCCTGCACAGCCTCTTCGCCCCACAGACCCAGGAGATCCAACATCTCCTGAGTACTACAGGCAGGAGCGCGTCTGCAGGAGTGTAGTTGGCATGGTTGGCTGGGCAGTTGCACTCAACAATGGAGAGCTGCTAGGTGTGCTTGCCAAGCCAGGCAACCAGGAAAAGGAATTTCAAAAATTCATAGGGCTTTAAAGGGGAGGGGCAGCTTCCTGACCACCTGGCCACTGGACAGGTGAGTTCACAAGGGTGACCAGAGCAGTCAGGGTGGGGCACTGTGGGACAACTCCTGGAGACCAATAACAGTTGATGTAAGTAATGCAGTGTCTACACTGACACTGCATTGACCTAACTACATTGACCCTGACTCTACACCGTTCAGTGAGGTGGTGGTGGTAAGCTGGCACATCAGCGCAGTTACATCAGCGGGAGCAAAATTTAAGTTTAGACACATCCACAACTAGGGGCTGGTCTACACTACAGGGTTGGGGGGATCGAGCTAAGTTACAGGACTTCAGCTACGTGAATAATGTAGCTGAAGTCGATGTACTTAGATCTACTTAGTGCGGTATCTTCACTGCAGTGTGTCAACGTGATACGCTCTCCCATCGATTCCACTTGCGCTTCTCATTGAGGTGGAGTACCGGAGTCGATGTTAGAGTGATCGGCGGTCCATTTATCGTTCCTATACTAGACATGATAAATCGACCCCCGCTGGATCGATCACTGCCCATCAATCTGGCTGGCAGTGTAGACAAGCCTTAGGTCAACATAACCTGCATTGCATCGACCTAACCATGTAATGTAGATCAGGCCTGAGTCTTATTTCCCAAGCCTAGCTTTTTTTTGGTAATCTAGTTGATCATGGCTCTATATATGATGTCTCAGAAACATCCATGAAAGGTGAAACAATAAGTAGTGATGATTAACATCCTCACAAGCAGAGGATGTTGCACAAAGCAAGAGAAACAATCGTATTCAATGAGATTAGCTACCATCATCCTGTGCTCTTACCTGGTCTGAGCCACTGGGCTCTCTCATATAAACTTGCATGTGCAAAAAGGGTGAGGTGAACCAATTGGAATGGCTGGACAGTGATACAATTAACCTTTCCCCCCATTCCTCTAGAGGAAGCAGGTCAGCCCAAAGGAGATGTTTCTTCTCTGTAATACTGCGTCAAAATGCATATCTGCTGCTGACACAGATGTCGGGCCATGCTGTCTAAGGGCAGGTGCTTTGGGTAGGTTCTGCTCCATCTATCAAATCCATTTTTACTTGCAACAAAGCTTTCCAGTAGCCCGAGCAAATCCATTCGATGGCTATTTAATAAAATTATAGTTCATGTGTTACCTAACAGAGAACCTGTTCCCCGTGATTAGACTGGCTACCATTTGCTTCACAGACAGGAGAATGTTTAGACTGCAGACTTAGGGAAACCATTGTATCATTCCAAAACAAACTAGAGAGACTGTACCACAAGGATATGATGTTTGTTGTCCCTTGCATAGAATATTAAACTGTTTTGTGTGAGTAAGGACTAGAAGCAATATTGATGTGTCTGGAAAAGAAGTCTTGACAGTGGCTGAGAGGCGCTGAGAGGTGGCCAGAGTCTCTCCCTGATACAGCCCTTGGAGACAGTGGCTTGTATGCTACAGTAGCTGAAACTTCGACAGGAAGCCTTGTAACTCCCAGCCAAGCTGGCTGAAGGGAAACCTCCTACTGGCTGATTCAGTAGGAGTTGTGCTGAGCGTCTCTCAGCTGGAAATCACACTCACATTCAGCACTGTACAGTATGTAATATTTTCTTTCCATTGTCAAGGCTGCATATGGGAGGTGATTCATGCCCTCGTTGCCGATTGCTGTAACCAGCAAATGGTAGCCAGATATCATAAGCCAAATTAAATTCCAGTGTCAACAGGTGCAGCTTTGTTAATTTCAGTGGAACTGCATCTGCTCATACCATCCCAATGAACAGATGTAATCAGTTCATGAAATTCTTCAGAGTTTTTCTGTTGTTTTTGTTAAGGATCTCAGTGTTATACAAAGGAATTAAACTTGTAAGGTAAGAAATCTCCTTTGGGACAGGGGAATTTTAAAAGATCTGGGGTATTTTTTTTTTCTTGATAGAGAGCATAAATCAATGAGAGAGACTCATATCCTACATGGGGGAAAAATAAGGCTGCTGGTTGAAATTCTGGCCTCATTGAAGTCAATGGGAGTTAGGCTGTTTGGCCTCTTTGACTCCCTACTTGCCCAGAACAGGGAATATGCAAAGGTGGCTTAAAGCATCTTTGCCCCTTCCCTGTGGGCTGCGCCTGTGGGATTTGCAGCATGCAACCTAACCTGTCGTGTTTATAAGAGCAGTGTCTTCCGCAGATGAGACTGTTTGTTAAATAAATCATTAACAGCAAAAGATTTGCCCATGTGTAGTGCTGTCGGGTACTCGTTGTGTAAAAATTGTGTCTCAATTCCTGCCATCACTACCTGTCATTCTCCACTAATCTACATAATGCATAATGGGGGGGGGAGAGCAAATGAACAGGCTCTGTTTCGGTGCTTAATGAAAGCTCCCTTCTTATCTTATCTCCCTGTCTGAAAGCAAGCTTTGTGGTAAGTTTTCTCTACAGAGAATAAATGGTTTGCCTCAGCTCTAGTTTATTAATGGCATTGGAACTGTAGGAAGGTCAGGGGAAAGGGTGTTTGAACAGTGCCAGAGTTGGACAAATATCTCTACATTTTCTGCAAGCATTCACTCAGAAATGTCACTAGCTTCACCTCTTTTGAGTTCACTGTCCACATATGTTCTAGCAAATGAGTTTACTCACAGACTATTTGGAGGGAGGGAGCAAATTTCAGAACTGCTAATAATAAAAAATATGATTCAAAAAGTTACCTTTGTTCAATTGGGAAACAGAATACCATGTTCCTTATATGTTCAGTCATAACTACCCAACACAGCTCAAATGTAGAATGCTAATTATTTTATTTTAATTGAGGTAGGGCCTGGGAGATCCTAGACCAAAACCCCATTGTGCTAGGCATGGTACAAACACACAGAAAAAGATTGTCCCTGCCCCGAAAGAACTTGCAGTCTAAAACAAGAGACAACAGGTGGATGCAACAGACGGACAGGGAGTACAAGAAAACACCTGCAACAAACTCCTCACAAACAATCTACAGCCAGGGCCGCCCCAAGCAAAAAATAAAAAAACCTGCAGCGCTGCCGGAGCCAGGGTGCAGGGGGACTCCCTGTGCTGCAGATGTGCCCCGGCTAGTGGGGGGGAGGGGGAGAGAGCGGGGGGGAGAGAGAGAGAAGGGGGGCGGCCGGGGCTTTTGCGGGGCGCTACCATGCGGGCCCGACCGGTGCGCTGCCTGCCAGGAGGCTCCGCGCCGCTCCAGTTGTCTGGGAGGGAAGGACGCAGACTGCCCTGCCGTGCTTGCTGCAGGGTGCTCCCGTCCTCTGCATCGCCGCCCCCTACAGGGCGGCAGGAGCGGCACAACAAACAAACAAACAGACACAAACAAAAAAGCGGCCGTGCCGCCCTAGGATTGGGCAGAATGCCGCCTCGAACAAGCTGCCGCCCCAAGCACCAGCTTGCTCGGCTGGTGCCTGGAGCCGGCCCTGTCTACAGCTTATCAAATTATTCAGAATGGAATTCATTCCTGTGCCAGCGGGCCAATATAATACTTGAGACTCACAAAAACTCTATTTTGAGCACTTAAGTGATGCCTATGCCTTGTGCTAGCCCTCTGCAATGAATAATTTCACCACGAGTGGATAGTTTTGAATGGATTCATAAGCCGCTTGAATACAATTGATTAACAGAGAAGGAGGCTAAATGATCAAATAAATCATTATTTACAGTCAGTGCTTATAAATACTGCTCATCTGGGGATAGACTCGTTGCTGGGGTGGCTATGCCTGGTTTAAATTATGTTTGTAAGAGAACAATCACCAGAGAAGGCCAAAAAAAAAAAAAAACCATTTCAAGAAGTTATTTTAATACAGCATAGCACTGAATAAAATAGACTATTGTTAAACCTAGATCCTTTTGTGGAATTGAAACAGGCTTGCCACAAGCTATCACAATCACAATCCTGGATTCATAAAAATCTGCTTCCAGGCTTGAAAACAGCATAAAATCCAGTTCCAGCTCCTGTTTTCAAATTTCAGCTTCTCATAGTCTTTCTGCTCCTGAATGCAACCTGGCACTTGACCTGCCTCTAAAAATGGGAAGAGGAAATAGCAGCAAGCCAAAGAGTATAGTCCCCAAAGACTGAGCAGGAGTTTGAAGTAGCGGTCAGCTTGTTTCTCGCATTCTTATCTGTGCTATAATATCTAAAGTAAACATTTCAGTGCAAGTGCAACAGAAGACAATTCAAATAACTTTACACTTTATTTCTTTCATGACAAAAACTTGGCACTATCATGAAAAAGTACTGTATTCCTTTTAAGTTCCTATTATTATATGTATTGTGGAGCATTTTTTGCCATTCCTAACTTCCTCAAAAAAATTCCATTTCATCTCAAAATTTGCAAGTTTCATTTCCTGAAAGGGGAAAATGTTTATGAAATGTTTGAGGTCAATCAGACAAGGTGTTTTAGAAAGATTGATTTTTGAACTTTCTAAGACAGCTTCTACTTTTAAAAAGTGGCTTCAAACATTGTTTATTTTATTTAGTCTCACTGAAGATCTTTGGGTATTTTTGGAAGGTTGGTGATTTAACACTGATTATTGGTTAACTCTGGTGGTTACTCACTGTGATCATTTCAAACTTAAGAACTCTGTGTTGCCTTGGAGTTTATAAATTTCCAAACAGGTCTTGAAGTTTGTAAACTCGACGGGCTTAAAGTCTGGAACAAAACTGGCAAGGTTCATAGGCTGTGAAGTATTTGAAGATCCTCACCTTCTTAAAGTTCAGAGCTCAGTTAGCTGATTTGAATGACTTTTATGCTTACCATCACAGTTCATGGCAACAGCACCTATATTCTCTCTCTAGGCCATCTGCTCTCAGGCTTCTGGTTCCCCACCCATCACTTCTGTTGGGTGGAGACACGTCTCACTCCCTCCTGACTGTGATCTTTCCAGGCTGGACAGTTCCCTGGGGGGAGGGATAGCTCAGTGGTTTGAGCATTGGCCTGCTAAACCCAGGGTTGTGAGTTCAATCCTTGAGGGGGCCACTTGGGAATCTGGGGCAAAATCAGTACTTGGTCCTGCTAGTGAAGGCAGGGGGCTGGACTCGATGACCTTTCAAGGTCCCTTCCAGTTCTAGGAGATGGGATATCTCCATTATTTTTTTTTTTTACACTGTGAATTCCCCAGCAAGTCAAACTGCCTATGCAGGCCTGCTTTGTTTTTCATCTCAGAGGCTAGGAACAGTGTAATTCCCATAGTTATAGGGTCCCACACAGCTTTTCCTAAGCAAGCACATTTATTCTTAAGATGAAAGCATTATGGAGAAAACATATTAAAACAGTAAAAGAACCTACACATATGCTAATAAGCTTACCAGAGATCACTGCCCAACTCCAACAAGGGCTTTGTTAGGAGTCAGCCCCTCAAACCCCATAAAGAGGTTACAAGTCATTAAACACCTTGGCTCAGAATACGCACACCCATGAATCTGAGACTTAGTCCTTTATCTGGCTTGGGCCTCTGATCTTTTCTTCATGTAATAGGTGATGAGCAGATAAAGGTCCCCTTCTCAGGGCACAGCTTCCAAAGGCTGAGATCTGGCATAACTAAAGTTCTTGTATACATCTCCCCACAGAGCAGTGGAGGGCAACCTGTGGCCCGCGTGCCGCATGTGGCCCATCAGGGTAATCCGCTGGTGAACCGCCGGACAGTTTGTTTACATTTGCATGGCCACCCGCAGCTCCCAGTGGCTGCGGTTCTCCATTCCCGGCCAATGGGAGCTGCGTGAAGTGGCATGAGCCACAGGGATATGCTGGCCGCCGCTTCCCGCAACTCCCATTGGCCGGGAATGGCAAACCGCGGCCACTAGGAGCTGTGGGCGGCCATGCAAATGTAAGCAAACTGTCTGGCGTGCGGCCCACCGGCCCCAGGCTGCCCACCACTGCCCTAGAGATTTTGTGGGACACCCACTTAACTTTCAAGTTAATTCTGTCTGGCACATTGTTTCAAATCGTCTTCTGAATCTCACAAAACTTCTCAAGATTTACTTCAGGCATGTCTCTCTCCTAGCCATGTTACATACAATCCCACAATAATTAACAAACATTTGCATTTTAATCTAACCTGCAGGTCATTTTGGCTGCTACATCTGTACAGAAGAGATTGACCATGGTCAGTTTCCCTCTACTGGTGCCTTGGAGAGTGCAGGTGGTTAACTCATCCACACTGAGCACCCTGTACTTACAGGGTGGGATTTTTGAAAGCGTTCAGCACTGGTCTATCTCTGCTCTGACTGAAGTCCACTGAATTAAATAGGAGCAGTTAGACCACTACTGAGTGTTTTATGAAAATCCCACACATGCAATTTGTTCCTCTGTCTAGTACTGATATCAACTGCAGTGGTGTTATTTTGGTGTAAGTGAATTAAGAATCACATCCAGGAACTTTAACTCTAGCTCATGCTTCAGTCTGTTTTCTCTGCAGCCCCAGGTCAATTGGTTGGTTTAGAATAAAATTTACCTCCAAATAAAACAGGCCTATCAAGAACCCAGATGCCTTGTTCTCCAACCCCCTATTTTCCTTTCAGCTAAATTTTGGGTTCAAGTATGAATCTTTAGTTTTAACACATCAGTGTTATTTTTTAGTTATCCAGGTAATTTGTGTATTAGATGTCATGCATGGAATGTTGCAA
This sequence comes from Trachemys scripta elegans, assembly GCF_013100865.1. Taxonomy (NCBI): domain Eukaryota; kingdom Metazoa; phylum Chordata; order Testudines; family Emydidae; genus Trachemys; species Trachemys scripta. The sequence goes on from NC_048299.1 coordinate 91,048,392, forward strand.
TGTACAAAGCTCGTAGATCACGAGAATTACTCCCACCTGTGAATTAAGAAAATCCATAAACTTTGTCCAAAGTGTTAATCTGTGGGTTAGCCAAGAGTCTGCCAGCACTCTTCTCTGCACCCGAAAGGTCGCTGGCGCACTAAGGGAAAACCTCTCCAGCAGCATGGAAAGGAGAGGCCGAAATGGAGATGGAAGGATCCTTGAGAGGAGAAAGCAAGGGAAAGGGAACAGTAAAATCATCAAGGATGCTAGGGGCAGGAAGCAGGGGAGATGACAGGAGATGTTAGGTTGGCAGCAGTGATAGCAGGGAGTGAGCGCATCCAATAACCCAACAGGGAGTTGAGCACACACAGCAGAAACAAGAGGCATGTATGATATTTTTTTTAAGTTACATCTGGAATTAAAGATGGGGCTCTCAGGGGCTCTCTCAAGCTTCCTTCTCATTGGCGAACGGCAAACCTGGCCCCTGTTTGAATGATAGCATCATAATTCATAGTTGTTTGACCTTGTGTATGTATTGTTGGCTGCTCAATGCGTAGACTCTGTTCCTCCTTCTCTCCTTGCATCCCCCCTCTTTCACCCTCTTTAATACCTTCTCCCCCTCCACCCAATTTGCACTATTTTCTCTGTTTTTGCATTGTTGCAAAATATATGGGGTTTAATTTGTACATGGTTTAGGTCATATATGACCTGCTGGCTCTTTGCACTACATTAGAAAGGACAGCATTCAATATAAGCTGATGGGCATGCCCTGATTCACCAGCATTGATACCAATCAGGCATTATACAGTGATTACTTATATTAGTACAACAAATGTTAATCTTCCTCAGATTAACGTGGCCTTTACCTGCTGGTTCTCATACACAATTTTTTTCCTGTGCTTGTCTTTTTTTGACACCTTCTTTCATAACTTATTCTGGCCCCTCCAAACATAACTTCCTTTTTAAAAAAGAAATTATTCTAAGAAGGGAAAAATATACAGCCATCTTATGCAGCTGGCGTTTCAAATGAATATGAGACGTGATACACAGAATGGAAGTCGTTTTCTCTAAGGGTTACAGAAGTTTTCATTTTCTTTTTAATTGTGCCATTGCTGGTTTGAAATCCACTGCAAATAATTAGGAAACAATAAGAACATTTGTTAGGAATCCATCTTTAATATATTAAAATCACTGATCTAACTAGGCCAGTGGTTTGGGAATGTTGAGTGGCTGCAGACAGAAGGGGGTGTTTCCAGAAGACAATGTGGAGCAAAGTTCATTTTAAAGGGATGGATTTACCAAACACGCACCCTGACATCTTTGTAGGGTGTCCCAGTTTGAAATTGCCAGAGCATGGGGTGGGCACCTATTTTATATTACCTGTCTTAAGAAATAATAATATAGCTATGTTGCTAGGGAATGCCTTGCTGCGATTGGGGTTCCATAGCTCAAAGGGGTCTCAGCACTGAAGTGAAATGCAGTTTCAGGCATGATTAATTTACGGCAGATTTACTGCTTGTGGCTGGGGGACAATGTGCGTGCCCCTGGACTTGCCTCAATCCTTCCCCTTTATATCCACTTCATATGTGTAGATACTCAGGTATGTGGAGAGCCCTCTGTGAGTACTGAGATGGGAGAGATGGTGGTGTGGTGCTGATTGATTCCCTCCTTCCACCCCACATGCATGCTAAGGAGGAACATTCTGGCTCTGTATTCCTGTAGCTATTAGCTCAGGGGGCCACACACGTTGCCATGGCATGCGGACTGCATACAGTGTACCTGGAGATCTATGCGGAAGACCTTGTTGTATTTTTCTTTAATAGGTGAGAGGATCCGTGTTTTCGGTCAGTGTAGAATATTGAATCATTATTTTATCATTCCTTCAAGTATCACTTTAAGAAGATGCACTGTAGATTCCTCCATACAATGTACTTGAATCCTTGGTCTTTAGCCAGAAGTTCAGGAATCAATTTAGGTTGATTTTTGTCTGGAAAGCAACCCTCTGCGCCAGCAGAAAAATATTCCTGCTCCAGTGAAACAGCAAAACTATTTTTAATGATTTTCTTGTATCAACACTGGCCATAGGAGATCAAATGTGATCTCTCCATGAGCTGATCTAACTAAATAACCAACACTCCATTTGTGGTTCTGATGAGGTGAATATATTATTAAATATATACTGGAATACTCACTGATTGGCAATGGTTAATATTTAATTCTCAGCAGTGAAGCTAAATTCTATAACTTACACGTGGTGAATGTAAGTTACAAAAGTCCCATTACTCATATCTGAGATGGAGTGTACTTTATTAGGGGCTTCCCTAAATTACTGGACTCCACTTCTTCCTTTAAAAACCTATTTAAATACATTTTTCCTTTTTCTACATGATCTTGTGTTTCCTGATTGGCAGATATTGAAAGCAGTGTAGGGAGATGATGTCTTATGGTGGAATATTTTGCTCCATGGTTCTAGGATTTTTATAAAAATAATTGTTACAGGAAGGAAAAGGGGCTTCATTGCCTCATGCCATGATTCTCTCATTTTTCATGAGAGGGTAGAGCTTAGTGGAGCTGCTCCTGCATCATTAAAATCCATTGGAGTTTTGCCATTGACTTCAATGGGAACAGGAACAAGTTATGGGAACGCTGTCAGGATAAATATCACAGATTAAAAACATTCCTTGCCTATTTTACTAATAACTAGGACTTCTAAATCAACCACAAACTCACTGTAGTGTGGCATACATCAGAGAAGACTTGGGCTACCACTAGTCCAGGAAATTCCCTCCCCTCCACACAAACCCCTTTCTCCCCAATAGATTGTGCAACTGTTTCCCATTTGGAACATGTTCCTCTGCAAAATGCGTTTCCCATAAGCCATTTTCCTCCAGAATCCATGCTTTTCACTCCTCTTTATTTGATGCTTTCTTCAGGCCACAACAGGGCCTTTAACTCATGTTATGACTTATGTTAGCAGCAAGAAGAAAGTCAAGGAAAGTGTAGGCCCCTTACTGAATGAGGGAGGCAACTGAGTGAGAGAGGATGTGGAAAAAGCTAATGTATTCAATGCTTTTTTTGCCTCTGTCTTCACGAACAAGGTCAGGTCCCAGACTCAGGGCCACCTGGAGGGAGAGGGGGGCGAAATGGGGCAATTTGCCCCAGGCCCGGGCCCCACAGGGGCCCCCACGAGAATATAGTATTATATAGTATTGCAACTTTTTTTTATGGAAGGGCCCCCCGAAATTGCTTTGCCCCAGGCCCCCTGAAGCCTCTGGGCAGCCCTGTCCAGACTACTGCACTGGGCAGCACAGCATAGGGAGGAGGTGACCAGCCCTCTGTGGAGAAAGAAGTGGTTCAGGACTATTTAGAAAACCTGGATAAGTCCATGGGGTCGGATGTGCTGCATCCGAGGGTGCTAAAGGAGTTGTCGGATGTGATTGCAGAGCCATTGGCCATTCTCTTTGAAAACTCATGGCGATCGGGAAAGGTCCAGGATAACTGGAAAAAGGCTAATGTAGTGCCCATCTTTAAAAAAGGGAAGAAGGAGGATCCAGAGAACTACAGGCCAGTCAGCCTCACCTCAGTGCCTGGAAAAATCATGGAGCAGGTCCTCAAGGAATCAATTCTGAAGCACTTAGAGGAGAAGAAAGTGATCAGAAATAGTCAGCATGGATTCACCAAGGGCAAGGGATGCTTGACTAACCTAATTGCCTTCTATGAGGAGATAACTGGGTCTGTGGATGAGGGGAAAACAGTGGACATGTTATACCTTGACTTTAGCAATGCTTTTTGATATGGTCTCCCACAGTATTCTTGCTAGCAAGTTAAGGAAGTATGGGCTGGGTTTATGGACTATAAGGTGGACAGAAAGCTGGCTAGATCGTCGGGCTCAATGGGTAGTGATCAATGGCTCCATGTCTAGTTGGCAGCCGGTATCAAGCAGAGTGCCCCAAGGGTCGGTCCTGGGGCCGGCTTTGTTCAATATCTTCATTAATGATCTGGAGGATGCGTGGACTGCACCCTCAGCAAGTTTGCAGATGACACTAAACTGGGAGGAGTGGTAGATACGCTGCAGGGTAGGGATGGTATACAGAGGGACCTAGACAAATTAGAGGATTGGGCCAAAAGAAATTTGATGAGGTTCAACAAGGACAAGTGCAGAGTCCTGCACTTAGGATGGAAGAATCCCATGCACTGCTACAGACTAGGGACTGAATGGCTAGGTAGCAGTTCTGCAGAAAAGGACCTAGGGGTTACAGCAGAAAACAAGCTGGGTATGAGTCAACAGTGTGTCCTTGTTGCCAAGAAGGCTAATGGCATTTTGGGCTGTATAAGTAGGGGCATTGCCAGCAGATCGAGGGACGTGATCATTCCCCTCTATTCGGCATTGGTGAGGCCTCATCTGGAGTACTGTGTCCAGTTTTGGGCCCCACACTACAAGAAGGATGTGGAAAAATTGGAAAGAGTCCAGCGAAGGGCAACAAAAATGATTAGGGGTCTGGAGCACATGACTTATGAGGAGAAGCTGAGGGAACTGGGATTGTGTAATCTGCAGAAGAGAAGAATGAGGGGGGATTTGATAGCTGCTTTCAACTACCTGAAAGAGGGTTCCAAAGATGATGGAGCTAGACTGTTCTCAGTGGTAGCAGATGACAGAACAAGGAGTAATAGTCTCAAGTTGCAGTGTGGGAGGTTTAGGTTGTATATTAGGCAAAACTTTTTCACTAGGAGGGTGGTGAAGCACTGGAATGGGTTACCTAGGGAGGTGGTGGAATCTCCTTCCTTAGAGGTTTTTAAGGTCAGGCTTGACAAAGCTCTGGCTGGGATGATTTAGTTGCGGATTGGTCCTACTTTGAGCAGGGGGTTGGACTAGATGACCTCCTGAGGTCCCTTCCAACCCTGACATTCTATGATTCTATGAACTTTACTCACATCCCAATGTCTTCAAAAGTGTAGCTAGCCCTCTTCCAGATCTTCAGGGGAGGACCACTCTCTTCACCTCATCAAGACTCCTCACAGGGTTCGCTGTTTATGGGGTTGGTCTGTTTCCATTGATCCATATGAGCTATCTTCAGGGAAGTAGGTTAAGTTTGATCAAGTTCAACATTTGAGCTGAAATTTGGCTTGGTACTTATTTTTCTGAACTAGAACATCGGTCCCTACTTGTATATACATATACATTACAAAATCCTATTTTCAGGTGTTTATAATTCAGCTGTAAAAATTCATTTACATATTTTAAAGTTAAAACCAGTAACTTATTTATCCATGATGTTACAGATCACATTATTGGTGGGGTTTTGTATTTGTTTTAATCTTGGAATCTTGCATGCAATACAACAAATATGGCTTTGATTTAAGTAGCAAGATTTAGTGATTGGTCTGAAATGTAATCTATTAGGTGTTGGAAACATATTTTTGTTTTAAAATGGAATAGCCAAGATAATAGACTTTTCAGAGTGACACTTACATTTGTAGTAATTATTTTATTCATATTTTATATCTATAATCATTAGGATTTTTTCCTTATACCCAAACCACGTGAATAGTTTTACATGTGCCAGAATATTAATGTATACAACAGTCCATAATGGCTCCTCTGAAACCTTAAACAATATTGGACAAATAACACAGTGTATGTCCTTTGGGGACATGCTTGCAATCCTACTGAAATAAATATGAGTTGTGTTGATGCTTCGGAAAGCCAGATATGATCCTAAGCATTTATATGTTAGTCTGAATATATATAATTTTACTTCCTAGCTATTATAATCATATCTAACTAAAAACGCACGCCTGTTGTATATATGGAATGTATTACAAGCTCTATGAAATTTTTGTTCTGTATCAAAGACTATATTTTTATAAGTCACCCGTGGTTGTTTCATCTTTGATATACTATTTCTGGTATTTCCTGAGTAATGGGATATACACAGATAGAATATTGTAGCCATGAGATATAGCCCTCCAATAACAACACATGAAATATGAATCTTGTTGTTAGCTAACAATGGCATATTTTGTTATCATTTACATGTATTTAGGATGTTATAAACCATAAGGAAGTTTTTTAAATGGTGAGAAATAGCTATGAATATTCACTTCACCTCAGACTACAACTTGTGTGGCAGGACTTTGTAAGCCTACCAATGTAAGATCTCATGATTCCACCACAGTTAAATATACAGGTATTTTCTTTGTGCTTAGAGAACATTAATTGACTGACGTTGAGATTTATAATAGATAATATTCACCATCTCCTCCACTTCAAGTTGGAAGACTGACTAAGAATGTGGGATATAATGTCTAAAAATGCATTTTACTGAAGGCACCTTTTCAATCCAAAGGATTGTTGTAATTTCCCCAGTAAAATTAAGTTCCTAGGATTTTTGTTCATTTTTTTGTTCAGTGTGGGTCTCAGCTGCTTTGGTCAGACCTCAAGAGAGATCTAGATCTTAGTCTGGTTTAAGATTTTTCTAAAATGTAGGCAGGGTATCTCCTAGGCCTAGTTACAATTTCACATACAATGCTTTCTCACTGGTGGGGGACTTCAGTGGAGTTATTCCACACATACTCCAGTGTAAGCGAGAACAGAATCAGTCCCCCAAACTTTCATTATAACCTTTTAAAACAACTTTTTCTTATGTGGGCAGCGGTTTCAGTTATATTCTGGTTGGCTAAAGGCTAAAGGGTCATGTTCCAAAACTGTTGTACGTCACATGGCCTTGGCCTTTTTTCAGCCAAGTGGACTGTGTTTGGCTGTCCAAGAATGGAACATGTTAAAATTAAAGTAGTATCTTGAGCCAGTCAGATCAGAAGAACAATGCTGGTTATTAGTGTTACACAGGAATTAACCTGATGAGGAATTTGTGGAATTGTCCATGCTCTTTTAATATAACTAAAGTTTAGTAAAGATCGTTTACTAATTATGAACAGATTCTCCCTTGTTTTCATTTTTGCAAACAAAGCACACGGTAGATTGCCAGATTAATTAAGGAATGTTGAGTGTAATCATGTACACAAATCAAATGATGAGTGTAACTCTCAGTCTTTTGGTGAGAAATGCTTGTGGGATGCAAGCTTCAAATTCACTCACTTAACTTAGGTACTGATTCTGGAAGGTACTTAAAGCACACTTCAGTGCGGCCCTTAATATGCTTTAATGCCTGCCTGAATTGGACTATTTTTTGAAGGCTCTTCCTACCATTTATATATTTTTTTCTATCCTGTGAATTTGTGTGCTTGAGGAAGTGATGGAGATACCAGCGTTGGCAGCTAGAAGTCCCTAACCTATGCTTAGGCAAGGATTGGTAACAGCACTTGATGATATATCATTCTAACAAAGTGTTGGTTAGCAAAAGCAACAGGGGGTTTTGTTCAATCACATTTCTAAAAAATTAACAGTTTTTATACAGATTCCCAAACCCTACTATGTAAGTTCAATGAATGAATAGAACTTACATTTTTCATATATTTGTAAGTTACTTATTAACTTCCTTGCTCATCTTCCACTGCCATTCAGGATTTCTGAGCCTCTGACAGTTCAAAAGGGTTTTCCAGCTGACCACTGTATTGAATCTTGGATCATACTTTTCTCAATTGTTAGGAACAAGGAACTGTCACATGAATAACTACATTCATATGTCAGAGCAAGGAAATGGTTGGCTTTTTTCTCTAGCTATTTTTACTGTTATATTTTCTTCTATAATAACTTTGCTGACAAGTTATTTTCCCCTCTAGGAATAGTAGAATCATGGAAATTAGAGATGGAAAAGACCTATTAGGTCATCTTGTCAATTTTTCTGCCAACACAGGATTGTTCCCTGCAATGAATTCTCTAATGTTTCAGTCGACAGAGCCATGTAAACAAAGAGTCAGAGTAGACGTTTTCTGATGTAATATTTTCAGCAGCGGCAGGGGGCAACCAGGACTATTTAAATTCTTTCTATAAGTGGAGATGGTTAGAGCAAATTGGCAAGAAATTTGGGATACCTCTTATAACAGAGGTAGATATGCCGGGAAGTTTCAGGCTGGCAAAGGAGGGAGTGGATATTTGACTAGTCTCACCACTAACTATCGACTTTTGGTACTATGTTTATTTAATGTATTATTTATTTACTTATTTATAAAATGCTTTCATTTCAAGCCTTTGAATGTATGCAGAATTGAAATGCAGATATTAGACCTAATCCTGAAACCCTTGCTCACATGAGTTGTCCTTACTGATGAAAATAAACTCACTGAATACTATGACAACTCATAGGAGTAAGGAGTATTCACACAAGTAAGTATGGTCTGGAATAGTCCCACTGAGTACAAATTAAGGGCTTGACCGTGCAACCTTGACTTACTCAAGTAGTCCTCACTCTTTACAACTAGGCCCATTGATTTCAGAGATGCAAGATCATACTGTATTGTGTTACTGATATAAAAAATTAACTCCTTCCAAGGACAAACAACCCCCTGCCCATCAGTCTTGCAACTATGGGAAAGGCCTATGTAAAAAACGGAACCTCACAGCATTTATTGTGACATTCCTAGAAGTACCACCAAATAAGTCTTTACTTTTTGCAATACTAGATGGCATCATAAGCAAGGAGTGGATAACTCTGTAAATTCTATTTGCAGAGATAACACCTTTCTCAGGTTGTACACTGGGGTATTATGGTGTGTCACCCTGTGTGAATTAATTGATAGGGGACATTTGGTTTGCAATAGCTAACATATTTGAGCTTGTAAGATGGGGCAAAATCACAGGGCTGGACGATATGGAGATACAGTAGTATTTTTTTCATATGAAAGAAACCACTGTGGCTTATTGCATCATTGGCAGACTTTTACCCTTTAATTTTTATTGATTTTTCTTAAATAAATAGACAAAAGTACAAAAGATAAATGACTTACAGCTTGTATATGTTTCTAGACACCTCATGCTTTACAGGATCTCCAACAGAATTATGGAATTATGCAATTTCACAACTTGTCAAAACTGCAAAACAAGACAGTACCCCATAGGCATAACATGTTAGGGTGGGGGTAACAGTAATAAAATAGGAGAAAACATGCATGAATAGGAGAGGTGAGAAGAAGAGAAGTGGGGGGACAGCAGGGAAAAATAGGAGTTAGGTATAATGGAGATCTGGCATTCTTTGAGCCATCTTCATATTTTTCTAAAGTATAATTGGGAAAACGCTCATACAATGAATCACAAAATACCACAGATATATTACAGCTTCACTTCCATCCACAAATGATTATTGTCATATCTCAATGACAACTTTCTATAGCAATACAATGTTATTGCTAGGTTGTTGACCTGTTCTCTCAAACCCATGCTGGATCCATTGCTCTGTGAGATGACTCTTACCAAGCCCTTGCAATAAAATATTTACACTGTTAGTAGTAAGGACTTACTTCTATTGTTCGCAATGAATTTTACATCAGAAACCTCCTCATCACAGCATTGAAATACATATATCAGATTTTTATATTTTGTGTAAATAGATAAGGCAGTATGCATAATATGAAATATTGTCAGAGTTCCAGATTAACAAATATCCTAGCATACTGTGTGTTTTTAACTTGCAAATGAACAGCAATAATATTTTTGTAAAAGAATACTTGCTAAAATAATGTTGGAGTTGGGAAACAGTATAAGTATTTAACCCATTCTATTTTTGGGTACAGTGCTATTCACACAGATGATGAATAAAAGAGGTTGAAAGGAAGCAGGAGGTAATAAGAGTTGCTTCTGTCCCTTGCAATAATGGTAGTACTTTTAGACCTGACTGTAGCCCTAAATCATCTGGTATTTCAAACTCCTAAATTACTGCTGCTGCTTTGCTAGGCCAGCTTTCTGGCTTTCCGTATAGAACCATCATCTCTCCCTCATTGCAATGTGGTAGCTACTTGTTATTCAAGACCCGTCTGTCCCTGGGATCTAATAATCTATTTGAAGGTGGTAAACTTTCAGGAATTCTGCCCTTAATGATTTCTACAGCCAGTCTATGTGTGTGTGTGTGTGTGTGTGTGTGTGTGAGAGAGAGTGTTCACAGTAGAACTGCAGATATTATAAGTCTTAGAGAACAGAAGTTAACATTTTCAAACAAAGACAGGGCCAAGATTTTTTTGAAAAATGGATGCCAAAGTTTGGCTTCAAAGTCCATATATTTAAGCACCTAATAAAGAGGCCTGATTTTCAAAAACGCTGAGTACCCTGAATCGCCCAGTGAAATCAATAGAAAACCTCTCATTCACCCTGAGGGAAATGGGAGCAGGCCCTATATTTCCTTCTAAATAGGGCCAGATGGTGGGCCTAATTCCAGCACTGCCTTGAGTAATCCAGGGCATCTGGTCACCCTGTGTAAGCATGGTTCCATATTACTTTTCTTTTGACTTGTGCAGCTTGGGTGGAGTGTTTGTTGACAGAGGATTTGCTGATTCCTTGAATACATTTTTTCTTTAACTGTCAAGAAGGAAACACATAATTGGGATTTCCACAAGCTATTTTTTAGTTACAGAACATAAATAAAAATATTAAAAACTGGAACACCAATTTAGCTTCATATGATCTCTCCAGACAAAAGAGGATTAAAAATTTGGCTGATGCCCTCTGGGAATGTTAAAGGGGAGAGAATGCAGCAACCTTGCAGCATCATTCCCATCCCTTTCCCTGAACTAGCTACTCCTCGGAGTCAGGGGTCCACATGTGGAGAGGGAATAAGATGGGGTGGAAAAGAATAATCTGAGGGATTGGGATTTTCAGTGTTTTGTTTCTCTTGCCCCCAACCCTTCATTAATCCCTTTGTCATTCCCCACTTAAATTAAAACCAACGAAGACAGTAATACAGTATTAACATTAGTATTTTCCCTCTTCTTGATGTGGAATTCCATAACCCAGAGGGAGGTCCCTACAGTAGCAATTGGGGGGAAGTCCATGGCAACTTGGCCCCATTGGAGGTGAGATGGTCCCCCGAGAAACTGAAGAGATACCAGGCTGCTGTCCATAGAATAGCTGAAGAATCTGTGGGTTGAACTCTGTTTTCTCTGAGGGGGGAGAACCTTTCAGATGGGACCTTTCAGAATTTACTGTCACATGTCTGGGTTATTCCCATATACTGCATGGTATTGTCTGGAATTATCTTTAAAGTAAGATCAATCTGACCTATGTAGTGGTGAAAAAATAGACCCCTCTCTCTCTCTCTCTGTATGTGTGTATATATATTTTGTAAGGTTCCTGGAGTAATTGATGGGCCAATTCAATATTGCAAAACATTGTCTTTAGAAATTAATTTTGATGTTGTGAGTCATGATTTTTTGAAAGTTTGGGTTGTCAGTGCTGCAACAGAGCCCCTTTAATATGATGGTCATTCATGTCTTAAGAATTATATATTGCCTAAGCTTAACTGGAAATCTTTTCAAATCTGTGTGTCTAAGTTAGTATGCCTTCACTCTTTTTAACCCCTGGAACAATAACTTAAATTCATACAGCAGCTTTCATCCCAAAAATTGCTACGGTACCTTACAAAATGTACATATTGTACAATAATCATTCAAAACCACTGAAATTCAGTCACGTCTGAGGTGGAACACAGCATCCGTTAAACAATACATAGCAATACCACCCAACAATTTCAGACAAAAATGAAAAGTTCTGCACTCAACTGAGGTTGTGAAATTTAGGTGGGAAGTATGTAAATGTCAAAACTGGAATTTAACCAAGACACTAGGCCACCATCATTGCTTTTGCAAAAAGATCTACAGCTGTTTAGGTTAGGACCTTAATTGTACATCTCATGCAAAAGATGGTTCCCCTAACAGCACAGTGTTCCATAACATTATGCTGAGATATGTTAGTACACAATCAAAGGAAGAATCACTGTAGTGTCGTAGGGTTTCTTGGTGGTCATCTTATGTAAGTACAGTTTAAGTTGTGAGATGTTGACAGCAAAGACAGTGTGGCAATGAGTGAGTGTTCTTCTGAGCATCTGCTTACAAGTACAGAGAAATGTGGTGAAATTCTGTTTTGCAGTATTTTATGTTTGAGGGTGTTGTTTGTATGAATTAATTAAAAATTATAATGGCTTGTGATAGTGAAAAACAAACTTTCATGGGATAAATCCTGCTTGCTTTACTCAGACAAATAGTTACTTTGACTTCAGAAAGACTATTCATGTGAATAGGGTAAGCAAGATGTGGCCTTGGGTAGATTTCCGTTCCCAAAGAAATTTTTAAGAAGTATTTTTAAAAATAAGCATTGCTTATTTTTGGATAATACCAAATTTTGTTAGGGTCCACCTGCAACCCTTCCAACCCTCTATTTCTATGATTTTATAAGATTCAATTAACATGCCACTGGGACTTTCTTCATGAGTAAAAGTAGGGAGACACTGCACTTGGACTGCAAATAGAGCTGTCTGAATGACTAGTTTTTCAGTTTGGTGGCTGAACCAAAACACTTGGAAAAAAATAGTTTTGGGTCGACCCAAAACAAACAAAAAAATGCAAATTTTCTAAATTTTTGATGAAACATAAAAGACCAGCATTTCGTTCTGGATCTAATCAATGTTTTGTTCTTTCCTGAAACAAAATGTTTCATTTTTTGAGGGTTTTTACTTTTTTGAAAAAAAAAATTGAAGCAAAATTCAAAGCGAAAAGTTATTTTGAAACAAAAAAAATGGAAGCAGTTCATTTTGAAAATGTTGAAATTAAATGTTTTGAGTTTTTTGGATTTTTTTGATCCATCTGAAGATGCATTTTTCAGTGAAAAAAATGTTTCATCCAGAAAATTTTGCCCAGCTCTAGTTGTAAAGACTCCCTCCCCCAATTTTTCATAAAAATGTATGATCATTAAGTGAAAAAAGCCATCAGGTGATCTGCCAGAACAATCGCATACAATGTGAGCACACATTATAAAATTACAGCAATTCGATGTTTTGCACTTGACACTGACAACCTTCTAGTATTTTTGGCTCTATCCCCAGATTTTGAATGAGTAGTATTAGTTCTTTATTTTCCTGTTTGTTTGTGGTGTTAAATACCACATTAATCTCAAAACAACAGGTTTCTAACTACAATTTTGATAATTTATAATTTATTGTTTTTTAAATTTGGGATGACCTAGTGTGATTCAGTTCCTCCAAACTGACCATTTTACTGTGTGATGTGCCAGCTGAAAAATGCAAAAGTGCATGGTTAGAAAGGAGTAAACCATACCTGACATTCAAAAGTAGAACCCATTACAACTTCTCTAGCATGTGATCCAGCTCCCACTGAAATCAATGCAGAGAGTCCCTTTGGATGACATTAGCAAGTCGGGTCAGGTATTCACTCTTCAGAATACCTGTGTCTTTTAAAAGAAGGACTCATTGCTACTCTACCCAAGTGTGTTCGGTCAGGCATTCACTCTTCAGAATACTGTTGGGTGTATTTAGAAGGTCAGGTTACCCACAGATAAATGTATCTGTTGCAGATAGTACAGTAGTACTTGCAGGGACGTGTTAGATTTCTCTATTCCCCTTTCCACCTATACTTATCTTTTACAGATAGCAGATGACAATTGTTTGCTGACATTTTACTGAAAATAGAGTAAAAAGAGTAAACAATTGGGGGGAAAAGTCATGAGCATGGGAAGCCAAAGGCAGAAAGAGAATTGAATTTGGTTTCTTTGGTGAAGTGGGGGAAAGTATTAGTGCTAAAAAGGTAAACTTGAAAATCAAGCTGGCAAATGAATGTTTATCCCCATATTAAAAAAGTGATACACTGTAAACTTATCCCGTTGTTCCTTTTGTAACCGCACTCCCTGCCCTTTTACTTGTTTTGGTTTTTGCCCTTTCATTGTCACTGTTTCTTTAAAGCTTTGGATTTGCAACCTTATCATATCTCAGGGTCTTATGAGTTCAAACTGTGTGGAGGATTTTCTTGACTGTGCAGAGATCTTTCCAGTGTGACAAGGCCAGCTGAAAAGCCCTGAAATACAAAGGCATTGTTAAGGATGCAAAAGACTTCCAGAAGATAAATTCTTAAACTTTCTCTTTTGTTTTGTTACTTTACTCAACCAAGGCAAGATGCCTAGGCTCTCCTTTCACTAAACGTACAAGTAAAGCTAACTTGACCTTTGCAGACGTCTTAAATTTTAGGCTCTGTTTGTCGGCTGCTAGACACCTTACCAGGGCAATGAACTGGAAGACAAAGAAGGTGAAACTGTAAATGTTGGCCGGAGAAGGAAGCATTTATTCCATCACAGTAGCCTTTTGTCATTCCTGAATTTGGACTGGGTATCTGGTTTAGTGTCCGGATACACTATCCATGGACACCTGTCTTTCTCAAGGACAGGGTGAAATGAAATGCAAAGTCGTGTTTAAAACTCAGGCACGATGAAATAGAATTGCCATGGCTAGCTGCGTCCAGTAAAATCTGTGAAATCCATAGACTAAACCTCTAGTTAATAAAGCTTCCTCTCATAAGACTACTTCATCTCCCCTCCCAATTCCATTGAAACTAGCATACCCTGTAAACTGTACTCTACCTTGATATATACAGTAACATGCCGTAAGGCTAGCTTCCAAGAGCTGCCTCATGAAAAGATGCATTGTATTTAAAAAGGAATAAAATGTTCGTGCTGAAGATTTATGGTCAAAGAAGCAGGCGGGAAGGGAGATGTCTTCATTTTTCTTATTCCTTTATTTAAAAAAACCCTCAACTAGCATAACTGAAAAAACTCAAAGCACCTCCTGTTTATTATATTAGTATTAATGTTGCTCTGTAACTGTGAGATCACAATGGCTTTGCAAAACTTCTTGTTGCTGGATGAGGCCTGACTTCTCTGCATACAGAAGGAAAATTGAAGACAACAGAGAAGAATATTTCAGTGTTTCATTGATAATGTATGGTCTGTTTATTCTTAGCCTGCCTAGGAACAATAAGGCACATGCATATGAGCCTGAGGGGAGAGCTTATCTGAAGTTGCTGCATTATACAGAATGGGACAGATTGTGCTCTTTAGGCATTGACCCATGTTTGGGGTGGGAGAGGATAGTGCTCTAGAAAGCATTATAACTCCTTGATGCACAGGGATAACAGGCATGTTGCACCAGCCTTTTGGACCATGCAGCCTGCTTCATCTTGTATGGTCAACCAGCTCTGTGGTCAGAATCCTGGCCCTATCTTATCTCCTCCTGCCCCAAACTCACAGCACTGTTTGGAACAACTAGCATCTCCCACGATTCCAGTAGGGAGCAGTTCCTGTCTGCTGTCAGGCCTAGCCATTGCAGAGGGAGTACAAGTAAGGGATGGGAAAAACACTTTGCACCCCCGTGCTAAAGTCAGGCACAGTCTGTCCCTGTGTTTTTTAGGGACAGAGATGAAACCAACCCCCAAAGTCAGATTTGGATCTAAAATGTTGAGAAGTCTGGAGCATTCAGACCAAGATCTTGTGGCAGGGAGGCCCCTGGCCTCCCCCACAATAATCTGATCCAGATTTGAATTTCACAGAAGTTCAGAGGTGGCTCAGTTCTGGGGGTTGATTTGATCCCATCTCTATTGCATAGTAGGCTTTGAGGAAACTGGTGCCTGTGCTTTTGTGACCAGGAAAACAAGCCCTTTAGGATCAGAGATAGCAATGTTCACTTCTTCTCTCGAGCTGACTGGAAATTGGATTGCCTGATTTCCACGACACATACATATTGAGGGTTATATATGGTGAATCCAGAGACAGCCTTTAACAAATGCCTACAGTTTTCTACAGTAATGGCTCAGCACAGTTGAAAACACTGTTCTAAACTGCAGTGTGGTAGAATAGTGCAGTAGTAAGTATGCTGTAACATTTCTGGGTGAAAAAAATCCAGTAATGGAAAAATAGATTTGAAGTTATAATAAATCTTGAGAAATTGGTTAAATATTCCATGCATAAATAGTTCATTAATGATTAATTAACACTCTGACTAATACGAACCCTTTCCCACCCTGGCAGTTTCTTTCAACCACACACACTGGCCCTGTCTCTTATGGCTCATTCCAAAATGATGGCAAGCAATGCTAAGCAGAATCCCTTTACCTTGGAAAGAACACACAGTGTTGTACTAGGGCTCCCCTTGGATTCTGTCCAGTTTTGTTTCTGCAAAGCTGGACACTTCTGAAATTTCCATTACTTCAAAAAGATAAATAAAAAAAGGAGTTGTATCAAATCACAGATACTTCAACTGCTTTACAGAATTTGTTTTCCCCACATTTTATTTTCTTCTTTGATTAAAAAAGTAGGCGAGCTGCATGGAAAGGGTGAACATATACCCAGGAAATAGTTAGCTGATAATATAGGAGCCTTCAAGTCTGCTGGGTGGTGCCTTACGTTTTCCTAACAAAGAAGTGAGTGTTGGTTCTTCAAATAAAAGTTACTTTTTGCATTCACGTAACTGAGGCTGTGAGAATTTCCAAGATGAAAAAAAAAGTTGGCTCCTGTTTTTTTTTTTTTTAAAGTAGTGTATAATTAGAGTGGGATCTCCTCCTCCTCTCTCAAACTCCTACCCCCCATGTCACCCTCCCCACCGTTTTAGGATTACAGTATCCCAGAAACACTCTAGCACTGAGAGCAAAGGAAGCAGAAATGGCTTTGCATTATGAACTGTCCAGAGATTAAGTTATTGGAGGCCTTGAAATAGCTCTTTCTCAACTTCCATTCCCATGAGGTTATCCACATAAAGTTGCTGTTTAGTACAGGGTCAGTGTGATGAAATTTATTTGTTGAGTCTCTCTGGTGCCAAAGCTTTTGCCAACAATCTGATCTACCTGATAGTGGTACTATTTCAGAAATGTCCAGCCAGTAGAAGAAATGCAGTGTCTGTGGAGTCTCAAATACAGCAGTAATAACTGGGACCAGGGCAAAGAAAATACAAGTCTTTAAAAAAATTACCTTTTATGTCAGTTACAAATTTTAGTCTTTACCCAGGACAAGAAAATGTTGCTTTTTCATTTCAAATGTTGGTCCATACAGTCTTTTTTACATGGTTATGTCAATGTACTCTATTGCATTCATCTGTGTTGATTCATATGAAAACTTAACCATATAATGGCCCTTTGTAGGTTAAAACTAATTGTTGGATGAAATGATGGGGCAGATAGGGAGGGGAAAGGGAGTATGGACTGTGGAGTTTTGAACATAGTCTGTGTATTGAATTTTTTTCTAATTACAACAGGGGTAAAATCAGCAACAATGAACAAAGCACATTATACTGTATATGAAGCACACACACAAACCCCAAACAAAACCCCAGTGGATGAAATCTTGGACTTCTAAGTCCATAGATTTAATAAAATATACCTTTTTAGTCAGTATTCAATCTAGCAAATAGGACTATTTTCCACTTTTTCTTCCAAACTTTTAATTACAAGCATCAGATTTTTTTTTTTATTCATATCTGAAACAAGTTTATGGCCACAGTTTCCCTTATGTCTGGACTACATGAAAATGACAGCATATAGGCCACTGCCAGTGTTGTTAGAGTCAGTTTAATTACTGAATTCAATTGCCCTTTTCCAAATTCATGTAGAAGATGATTATAGATAACATGAACCCAAGAGAAGCTTTCATTACATCTTCGTACCTTGTGCTATTGCTTCACATTCACTTTAAAGCTGAATTCTTGTAATCTATCAATCCTGTCCCTCCATGCTGCTTCAGCGCCACATGACCTGAAGATCCACCATGCAGGCTCTTCTTGCTAGTTGTCTTCCTGCCTCTTACTGCTGTCTTGTGGGTGTCACGACTTGACTTATGTGGTGTTTTCTGTTTATGTACTAGAACATGGCAAAATTGGCCATAAACCTTTCACCAGGTCACATCCTCAGTTTCATGAAATGTGGAGTTTTAGAGACTAAAGTTTATTTTCATATATCAAATTGCAAAGTCTACTTCTGCCGTGAAACTAAACTGGCAATATATGTCTTTAAATCTGTACATGGTCCACATGGCACACTTACATACTATTTCTTCTACTTCTGCCACCAAAAATGACACAGTGAGGACTAACTTGTCTATATGCTGGTCTGTCCGTGGTAAGGTGAACCCAACCACACAATTTTCTGTTCCAGTCAAATTACTGTTGGGACATTAGCCATTAATTGTTTGCAGCAGTGCTATGGGCTATCCTGCAAGCAGCACTATTGCCCTGGGGGATCTCTAATGATGATGGCACCATGGACTGATGTTAAGGCTGCCCTCTCACATCTGTCTATGTCCTCTTGATATTTGCTCCTACTTCTAAGCCAGACAACTCCCTTTCACCAAAGTGGATAAGTGCTTCTGCTACTTAGCTTTCATTGTGTGCAAATGTCTCAAGCAAACAGACCCCCCCCCACACACACACTTCAGTCACAGTATGCTAAATGTGGTGCATGAGGAAGAAACATGAGAAACCACTGACAACTCGCTCAACTCTTCCCATGTTAGAGTAAGAGGGAGGCGGCCCTTCGGATAAAGCCGCATGCTCACAGGTCCTGTGATGGAGAGTATAGATTTGCACCCAATGAACATCAGTCAAGTACAGCAATTTCTTTTAAGCTTGTGTTAGCATGAGGTTTCACACAGTTAAGGCCAGAAGGGCCCGTAATAACGGCTGTGGAAAGAACACACATGGGCAGCATGCACTACTGTCAGTGTAATTACATGAAGATATACATTGTGAAACAAATGAATAATTAGTCCCATTTCTGTTTCATTTAAAAGAGAGCAGCAGAGACTCCTTGCTTTTAATATCTCCAAGTAATTGTTCTCTCTTTCCTTCTCTGCTCTGATTTTACAGTCTTTCTGTATTACTTTTACATGCTACCCACTCTGCTCCGTTTGCTATTCTGTTTGCCTTTCTCTCTCTCTCTCTGTGGCCTGTCTCCATGCTCCTTTTTTATACATTCTCCTGATCAGGACAACTAATAATATTTGATTCCAGCCAGCAATGTCTGAGCATTTTCAAAAACAAGCATGATGAATTCACACATCCCTAGTTCAAACAAAGAGATGTAAAGCATCATAATTGAAGAATGCCAGGATTGCAGATCTTGTTTCAGGGTATACCAATTACTGTAGAAGAAACACGCAATGATAACTTCATACACAATTTCCATTAGTGCCATCAAACATTGACAGTCTGGTGGTTAAAGAAAGGCCTGCCCCCCCTTCAACCATTTTTCAGTTAGGGAAACTCTTTAACATTCATAATAGTTGACTTCTTGGTATATATTTTTAAAGTTTTATTTTCATTATTAGGCTCACATTGCCACATCTGCTCGGAGTATTTACATAATTTAAACAATAAGACAAACAATATGTTCTACAATAGGGAATAACAATTGCCAGCCACTCTGCTACCCATCATACCCTTCACTTAAAATGAGGTGGGAGCGTTGTCTCTTAGTTTGAGCAGATGAATGGAGAGTCAGAAGTTTATTTTCATGTGGTATACATTACTGTAGGGTCTTGGCACAGTTACAACAATTAAAAACAAACATAAAACAGTCTCAATTAGAGGCTATCAATTTTAATTATTTAACTGTTGGACTTCGATGCTGCTTACATAAAGGCCTGTATAAACACATTGTCTTGTGCTCTGGTGCTAGTCAAATTTGAGCTTTGGTGCACAGCCAGATATAGCCAGTTTCATAGGCAACTAGGTCACAAGCCCTCATCTGAGAATATTCTGGTCCTCCAGTCCCAGATGATGAAACTCAAGGGAACATCAGCAAGAGCAACCCAGCAGATCTGAGCTGGCAAAGTGAGATATGGGGGAAAAGGTAATCACTCATGTAACAGGATCCCAGACAATTCGGGGCTTCAGAAATTGCAACCAAAACCTTGAGCATGGAAGCAAATGCATAACCATCAAAAAGCAGATCAGAAAACTAAGGGGTGCTCATAGCCACCCAATTCACTCGGGGTGAGCTGCTGCTTTCTCATCCTGCTCAACCTTGAGACACTCCTTCAAGGGGGAGGGATAGCTCAGTGGTTTGAACATTGGCCTGCTAAACCCAGGGTTGTGAGTTCAATCCTTGAGGGGGCCACTTGGGGATCTGGGGCAAAATCAGTACTTGGTCCTGCTAGTGAAGGCAGGGGGCTGGACTCGATGACCTTTCAAGGTCCCTTCCAGTTCTAGGAGATGGGATATCTCCATTATTATTATAACCAGAAGCCAAGAAACCTGAAACAATATAGTTGGTGGGGCAGAGGTCTGGTGACAGTGTCAAGGTCCAAATCTGAGTGAAGAGGCCATAGTCTCATGGACAGCATGAGAGGCAAGAGGCAAGTGGACTGCGAGCTACCAAAACCCTCTGGGAATCCAAACAGACCGAGACTAGTCCCTAGGCTGCAGCCCATATTGTCACAAGACAGGCATTGTCCATTAGATGGTGCAAACATAACCTTACCCTCTAATTGGCAATGAGTCCCTAGCCAACTAGTAATCCTGTGGATTGAGCTTCAGAGACCTTCGTTTTATCCATATTCCCACCTCAACCAGGAATGAGTAAATAAGGGATTCTTCATATTTTAGGTCTGATGAGGATGAGAACTGGGTCTCAGTAACAGCCCTTAATGTCTTAAAATGTCCCTTAGCAGGTTTAAATGCTCTTCCTACAGTATTGGTGCAGAATGAAGCTCTGCAGGACTCTGCATGTTTGAACTTGTCATAAACATACAGGTAAGGATAGCATAAAATCCCTCCTTACCTGTAAAGGGTTAAGAAGCTCAGATAACCTGGCTGGTACCTGACCAAAAGGACCAATAAGGGGAGAAGATACTTTCAAATCTGTGGGGAAGGTTTTTGTTTTTGTGTGTTCCTTTGTTCTCTCAGAGTCAGCAAGGAACCAGGGCAGGGAAAATGCATCTCCCTAAGCCATATCTGAACTAAGCATCTAATATTGCAGAAATAGTAAGTAATAGTAAGGAAATGTTTTAGATTATCTTTTGTTGTAGCTTGTGAATTTTCCCTGTGCTAAGAGGAAGGTTTATCCCTGTTTTTGTAACTTTAAAGTTTTGCCTGGAGGGGAAATCCTTTGTGTTTTGAATCTTTTTGTTACGCTGTAAAGTTATCTTCCATCCTGATTTTACAGAGGTGATTCTTTTATCTTTTTTAAAATAAATTATTCTTTTAAGAACCTGATTGATTTTTCATTGTTCTTAAGATCCAAGGGTTTGGGTCTGTGTTCACCTGTACCAATTGGTGAGGATATTATTCTCAAGCCTTCCTCAGGAAAGTGGGTATAGGACTTGGGGGAATAGGACTCCAAGTGGTCCTTTCCCTGATTCTTTGTCAAAATCACTTGGTGGTGGCAGCATACTGTTCAAGGACAAGGTGGAATTTGTGCCTTGAAAGTTTTTAACCTAAGCTGGTAAAAATAAGCATAGGGTCTTTCATGCGGGTCCCCATATCTGTACCCCAGAGTTCAGAGTGGGGAAGGAATCCAGACAGAACCCATGGAGGGGAATTATTCATTACAACCTTCTGGATCATCTCTGAGAGGAGGGAACTATGCCACTGGTAAGGCTGTCCCACCAGTTTATGCATGGTCCTGAAGGTGAGCCAACTAAATGTGGGGTTCAAAGGTGATGACAATAGATCCAACTTAGTCACCATGGACAGTTGTGGTGGATCACAACCTGAACATGAGTCAACAATGTGATGCTGTTTCAAATAAACCAAATGCAATTTTAGTTTGCATTAGCAGAGGCATAGCATGCAAGTAATGGGAGGTGATAGTACCTCTCTACTTGCACCTGTTAGACCTCAGCTAAAGTACTGTGTCCAATTTTGGTGACCGCTGTATAGAAAGGATGTAGAGAAACTGGAAAGGATCCAAAGGCAAGCAACAAAGATGACCTAAGAGATGGAATGCAAGCCATATGAGCAAAGGCTAAAGGTTCTGGATATGTTTAGTTTGGAAAAAAGGAGATTAAGGGAGGACATGATAGCGGTCTTCAAATACTTGAAAGGCTTCCATAAAAAAAGATGGAGAAAAATTGTTCTCTCTTGCCACGGAGGGCAGGACGATGCAATGGGTTCAAACTGCATCATAGCAGATTTAGATTAAATCTCAGGAAAAACTTCCTAACTGTAAGAACAGTAGAACAATGGAACAAACTGCCTAAGAAAGTCATGGAATCTCCTTCATTGGAGGTTTTCAAAAAGAAGCTAGGTAGCCATTTGTCTTGGATAGTTTAGACACAACAAATCCTGCATCTTGGCAGGGGGTTAGATTAGATGACCCTTGTGGTCCCTTCTAACCCTGTGGTTCTATGATTCTATGGTATTATCCATAACCATTACTATGAGGGGACTGATAGCCATAGAAAATAGTATTGTTTTCATGCTTTGCCCACATTTTAAGTCAGAATGACAGGAATTAAATCCATATAATCAATATACAATAGAAGCTGAACCAATACCACTTTCAAAGTTACCTTTCCTGAAATGGGAGATTAAAGATTGTATGTAATCTCTGAAGCTATTAATGTCAAGTTTGCTATCAGTATTGCTTAAGTGCTAGTGATGTGTACAGTGCTGTACAATAGATAGATATCCCCTAGAAAACAGGAGATTCAAAAGAAGGTGTAAACTTAACTGTATGCTTAATTTTCCATTGACCCGCTCCTATAAAATATTGAGGTGAGTAAGGTTGACTGTCATTGAATGACTCGGTTAGCTGTTTGTAAGTCTTATTGAAGAAGTGAATTTTAGGCCCTACCGTATTCTAATTCAAATCAGTCCTAACACACTAAGGTTGAGAAATTGTTCCATACCTGAGGTATCATGGAAAAAACCCTACTGAAATAAGAGTTGGAGATGGGACCAGATAAGGTAGTGAGGCTGGCATCACTGGAGAAGTAAAGAGGCTGCAGTAGGGGATAAGTGATTTTTTTTTTTTCTTGAACAAGGCCCTAACACGACGTTGTTTAAACATTGTCAAATCACTTACCTCTATGTGCGTCAGTTTACCAACCTGAAAAATGAAGGTAAGAATAACATTTGACACATTCCTGGGGACTAACAGATTTAGCAGCTAATAGATCTGGACGATTTTTTTTTTTTTTTTTTTTTTTTTTTTGGCAAATAGTAAAGTCACTGAAAAATGAAGTTTGAGGACAAGCAAGACTTTTAGTGAATTTGGGTAGAATTCAGCACATAGTTTTGGCCAAATAAAAAATGAGGAAACTTTTTTTTTTGAAAGTTGACATTTTGTTTCTAAACAAAACTATTTTATTTTTAAACGTCATTTTGAATCAACATTCCATTTGGAAAATGTCAATTGTAATCGAATGCAATGGATTTTTTTTGTTTGTTTTTCATTCCAGCAATAAAAACTGAAAACAAATCACTTTTAGTTCAAAACAGACAGAATGGGCGGAGGGCGGGGGACAGGAGAGGGGATTTTTTGGTTTGGCCGCCAAACCCAAAAATCTATTGTTAACTCAGCTCCAGCAGTGAGTTGTAAAGCATCTGAAATTCTACAATGAAAGGTGCTCTACAAAGTACAAAATATGTGTGTTATTGCCTTTATCAAAAAAGTGAAAAAAACAAAACAAAACACTAGAGTAATTAGGCATCTGATTCAATGCCCATTGAAGTCAATTGAAGGGCTCCCATTGACATTAGCTAGTTCTGAATCAGCCCTCATTGAGTATTTCACTATATGTTGAAGATCAACAAAGACTATGAAAAACATGAACTTATATGTGCGTGTTCCTTTTTACAGGCAATTGGTAATTTTTTCCCCAATGAAATGACACGGTATTAAAATGCTTTATGGTCAGTACAGCAAATCCATGAATCATGGCAATATACTTTCTCCTCTGGAATAGGTTAAAGAGTCTCTGTTTTCAATGCACAGGGAATGCACTGTCTCTCCTGTTCGGAAGGACAATGCTCTGTGGATTTCTCCACTTAGGAAAGCTGAAGAACACAATTACTTTTGAGAGGCAGTGTCTGCTTTCCTCTTCTAGGGAAGCTGCCGGAGTAATAGGGAGAAGAGAAATTGGGCCAAGGGGATGCACGTGACTGGGAACATGAAAACTAGAAAGTAACATTTTGGGTCCTCACAGTTGGAACCCGACAAACAGCATTTAGCTCAGTCCAAACACAGCAGCTTTAGGATGAATTTCACAAGAAAACTTGCAGCTGTCTGTTAATAATCGATCATTTCAAGTTTGCAATTTCAAAATATTTAAGGAAGTTTTGCACTTGCTTTGGCAAAAAGCAAGTTTTTTAATTCACTAATATACGTAGCTAAAGGCCATGTATATAATTAAATTGTTTTTGTTTAAATTTATTTTTTATGGTAAAATACTTTAGTGCCACTTGGCCAGGACTCTGTTCCAAAAGAAAACTCATTTGTCCATGGGATATTTCTTGGTTAGGGGATGGCTAGATACGTAAACAAGAAGAGCCAAGCACCAGCCAAGTTTTCAAACTGGCATTCCTTTCTAAGTTCCCATCATCTTCAGACATGTTATTGATGTTGTATTATGAGAACAGAACAGGTGCCTGCAGGTGCTGCATATACTATAGGTGGATTAAAGAAAGCTCGCAAATTATGGCAGCGATTTCCATCAAAAGGTTTTTAATTACACATATGCAACGTGCCAAGTAACAATTGCAAAATCTGGATGGTTTGACTTCCATTTCATGCCTCAAGGGTGTATTATAAAATTGGATTCCTGGATTATTACCTTTGAAAAATAGAAGCTGTCATATGCAACTGACCAAGAATGCTTGCGATGCCTGCCTGTCATATCCTGGCTAGGTAAAAAAGAAATGCCTGTGTGCCTTTAAAGGAGTCTTTGTCTTTTAATGTAATAGACACAGAAGTCTTCTGCAGGTCCTCCCACTTACTGTTTCTTCCTCCCACTTTCTTGGAATCTTTGCTATACGCAGGTGGTATCCTCCCTTTTGAAGTGTCCCATAATTCACTGCTTCCTTCTATGACATCCCATATTGCACAGCACCTTCAAAGAGAGGTAGCCACCAGACTGAACCAAAGACTGAAGTGAAATGTGTGACACATGCAGACCCAGCAATGAGACAGCTGAGCATTCATAGAAGCAAACTGCTATATCAGCCACTCCAGCTAAGAGACTTTTTAAAATTACATCTTAGAACCTTCTGTTGTTCATAAGAATACTTCATGGAGACATTCTGTCCCATTTAACATCAGATGAACGGAGATTTTTAGGGTGAGAAGTTTGATTTACTAGGATTTTGACCCTGACACAGGACTTTCAAAATGTCAGGCATATAAATTTAAGGATTATGGTGTCAGGTTTTTGTCATGTGGCCTTAAGTTGGGTCCTGTTAAAAAAAAAATTAAAATGTATCACATCTGGTGTGCTACAGGAGAGAAAAATAAAACCATTCCCAGAGTTTAAAGTGTGGTTATGGTCAGAAAAGTGACTGTGTGAAAATGGCATGTTCTTAGTCAACAGCTCTGTTCTCTGTGTGAAAACCCAATTTCATATGTGTATCTTACTCACGAAAACAAGTTTTTAATTTTTTCTCCTTTTAGCGCTAGACAGCCAATGTAGTTATGGGAGAGCAAGCTGGATTCTATACTGTCTCACACATCATAAACAGAATTGTTAACTAAATTCCAGTTGCAAAATCTTTTTATTGCAGATGAGGATGAGGTATGAGCCAGTTTGGCTTTCAGTACCCAGGCTGAGTA
The DNA here is from genome assembly GCF_013100865.1 of Trachemys scripta elegans. NCBI lineage: Eukaryota > Metazoa > Chordata > Testudines > Emydidae > Trachemys > Trachemys scripta. The sequence goes on from NC_048299.1 coordinate 91,074,072, forward strand.
TATAGCCCTGGTAAATATTAAAACAACAACAACAAAATTTTGCTTGTAAACTGAGCAAATTTGATCTGGAAATCATTGAGACAATAAACATGAAAACCTACAATGGCATTTTAACAGGATGATATTTTCAGATTATAACCACACTTAAAACCAGTTCAAAGAGAAATGATCAAAAAAAAAAAAAAGAGGGCAAACCCATCCTAAAAAAAATACAGCTGAAACTTAGTTCTCTCTGGTTTGTTAAATGAAGGTTGATGAACATTAGAGAGCAGTGAGGAACTGATGTAATGTAAACAAAAGGCTCAAAATCATCTGTTAATTTTTATTGCTTGTGTTATGTCTGTCATAAGAGAGAGATGAAATCCTGCCTTTTCCTTTTGTCCCTCTCCAGGCTGCTCTAAGGGCAGTGAGCAGACCTTAATGTCATGATGTTAGCACTAAGTGCATGCAGTACTTACTTTTCCATTGCTGTTAAAGTGTCGACAGGAGCTGTCCAATGGGTTTTTTCACACTCATTTCCCATGTCTCTCTTTGTCCCTGTACTCCCGAGTTGCAGATAACATAAAAATATGAGTATTCATTGTGTTGTCCTAGTATGAGTAGGATCACATCTCTGAAGTTCAGGAGATGTACTCTTTTCTGGAATGTATTGGTCCTCTGTATAGAAATATGCATTTAAAGATGCCAGGTAAGAATTTGGTCCCTAATATATTTAAGGACTATGGGCCACATTCTGAGATGGTGTGTGGGAGGGTGTAAGATACATCTCAATAAATTTCCAAGGAAATCTAGGTTGGTGAAGTTCAACATGTGGAAGAGCTGGAACAAGCTTTAGGCTTACTTAAGCTATCTTAGACTTCCTTCTGAATACAGGCTTATATCTTTTTAGGCGATGGGATTCAAATAAATTTTCCCCATATTGACATTTCATTGGTTTACCAATTAGTATTTTATATGGGGGAAAAGGGAATAACTAGCAGTGTTGGTTAATATCATTGGCTTCATCTTTCTGGCTTTAGAAGTTATTGTTCTTCAGTTTCCATGTGTTCTTTCCTACAATATTTCATTTGCACTTGTTCTTCCTGTGATGGAGGTCCCAAAGGAAAATACTATATCATGTGAATAGTATACACACGACAGTCTATTATTTTGTATGGTTATTAACCTCTGTGGAATTAAGAGCTTTCTGTTTTGCCTTAATGCAATATCCATAAGTATGTTCTCATACAGAAAAATTACCACATGAGAGTACCAAATAACTTTGTATCATTTTCAGTATCCAGATCAGGACTTTGAACTACTGTAATTTTTCTCAAGACGTAAAAAAGGCTCAGTCTGAGTGCTTCTAAACTATGGAGTGTTTGGAATGTGGATCATTATCCAAAATTTGGCAGGCCTTCTAGCCTTTGTTAAAACTGCTCTATATCGATATTTGAAATGTATGTTACAACAGATTGATTATAAAATGCTCCGGATGTTGAAGCAATCATGAAACCCTACCAGTCGCTGAGCATTCTCAACTTTGCAATTTTGTTATTTATTCAAAATTGACCTTACACATTTTTGCTGTATCTGTTGGACTGTTCTATTTTCAGATTACGTGAGTCTGAGAACCCTTTTATATAAAATTATTTGGCCATTTTTGTTGTTTCATTCTTTAGTGAATTTTTACAAAGGTTAGAAGAAATCAGTTTTAATTAGGCATGGCCCCACACAAACACACCTGACATCTCAACAATTGTCCTTCTCAGGGGGGCGGGCACCATATTGGTACATAAAGTAATTCCTAATTCCTGCCTCCTTTACCCTGTCCCTTGACTACATTTTTCACAGTGCTGCTAAGTTACCCGTGCATGAATCACAGATTACTTGCACTCAAAATATTGCTGAAAAGGGCTTAAAATCATACCAATTGCACAAAGTGCCATTTTCAAAGACTCATAATTAGGTGAAATCAAAACGAAATGTCACTGACCACAACACTTTTTGTAGAAGGCTGTGTCCACTCCATGCCAAATTTCTCCTCTCTTTCTATAGTGTCCCTGGAGCTAGGGCCATCAAAAGACATTGCAAGAATTTTATCGTGTGGAATTTTCCCCTTCACTTTCCTTGTACTTCACAATGAATTATATGTGTTGAGTCAAACTTAAAAAAAAAAAAAAAATCTCCTTCAGGCAAAGACAAGGCCTACAAAATGTAGTAAGGGGTAGCAGCTTCAGAAAGCTGTTAGTGACTAAAAGCTAGAGTTGACTTTTGTGACTTTAACTGCAAGACTTTCCTTCTCTCTAAAGCCTACCATTTAAGGATCTCAGATCTTACAAATATTACTGAATTAAGCCTCACAATATTCCAGTGAAGTCAGTAAGTAATAATATCCCTATTTTACTGACGAGGAAACGGAGGCACAGAGAAATTGCGTGACTTGCCCATGATCACTCAGGAGTTAAATGACTTGCCTGAGGTTACACCAAATATCTATGGCACAGCCAAGAGCATCTGATATGTGTAATTTTTTCTCCCCGAGATACAGGCCACATCCCATAGGCTGTGGCTGTGTTTGCAAGCCAAAGGTGAATGCTGGCAGCTCTGAAATCCATCTGGTCACTCTTGTGCTGTTTAGCTACAAGCAGTGCATTCATTGCAGTCTGGCTGAGATAGCAACATGGGGAAGGAGGGAAAGGTTATAGATGCATTACTATATCAACAGGACTCCGTTCGAAGTTCTGCAGTCTCACTGACTAAGGGTACATCTACACTACAGCGGGGAGTCGATTTAAGATACGCAAATTCAGCTACGTGAATAGCGTAGCTGAATTCGACGTATTACAGCCGACTTACCCCGTTGTGAGGACGGCGGCAAAATCGACTTCTGCCGCTTTTTGTCGGCGGCGCTTACTACCACCTCCGCTGGTGGAGTTAGAGCGCCGATTCGGGGATCGATTGTCGCGTCCCGACGGGACGCGATAAATCGATCCCCGAGAGGTCGATTTCTACCCGCCGATTCAGGCGGGTAGTATAGACCAGGCCTAAATCAAGTAAGTAATTAACTTAGACGATACAGTGGACAGGATAGTACCACAACAAGCACCTTTTCCTCAGAGGATTATCCCTGCAATAGTCAAAAGTTTGTCTTGTGGTTACCTGCCATACTCTTCTGTGTACAACGAGGTTCGACCAACTTGTGGCCATTGCCGGACTGGGGTTCAACAGGCTGCCTTAAACATATCTGGCAACCCACTCAATACCACAGCTGTGCTACATTGAATCCAGATTAAGAAAACAAGCCTTGAGGCTGAGCATAAACATAGTCATAGAATTGCAGGACAAGTGGACAGACACTTGACTACATGAAGTGTCCCAGCTCCCTGGGGTGCCATTGGGAAAAGCCTAATCTCAGCCACTGGCAGTAGCTTTCATAAACAAACCACACTTTGCGTCTCTGAGTTTCACAAAGATCACAAGCAGCCTACATACTAATAAAGCTTAAAGACCAAATAAATGTGTGGTTTACCTCCCGGGGTCTCTTCCCCAGCCTTATTATCACTGACAATGGAGCCAGTGATTTTAAGAACAGTGAGCAGTGGCTAAGTTGTACAAGGGCCAATAAAAAAAAAGTCTTTCTCCTCGGATTTTAAATTAAAAAGTTTGAATTTTTGGTTCTTTAGAAAAATTGTGGTAAAATTCTTAAGTTAGCCATCACCGCCACATGACAGTCCCATAAACCAGCTGCTGTGTATAAACAAAATACAGTATAAATAAATTGCCGGTTTTAGAAGCATCTTTAGTGTTCTTGTCAGTAAGACAATGTTTTTTGCTTTCACATTTTAACATTTTTTTGGAAGGGAAGACAGTATTGAAGATGTAACAGTCTGTCTTTAAAATATCCTACATGGTTACCATTATTTGTATAACACCTGCACCAGTACAAAAGTATGTGCCCCGTACACAGGCACATTTATGCTGGCAGGAACGGCATGAGTACTGGAGTAAACATCTCCTGGAACTTTGCAGTTCTCTTCTTAGCAACAGCATGAGATCTTCAGGAGAGCCGCTTTGGGGAATATTTTTTCCTATTCTCCTCCCTCATCACTCTGCTTCTGCCACCATCTGGTAAATTTGATGTTGTTCTTGTTTGGCCACACCTTCCTCACACTGTCTTCATACCCTCAGTTTATTCTTTCCTCCTTTCCAACAGCCCTATGCTCAATGCTCCCAATGATCATGCAAGCAAGCTGGAATTTTTTTTTTTTTTTTTTATTGGCTTAGTAAGCACACCACAGAGGATGTTTACGTCGGAAGTAAAGCCTGACATGAACCTAATAGGCAAATGGAGGACTGGTCCCAGATTTTTTAAGAGAGCATAGAGGGGTTTATATGCCAGAATTTCATCTCTGGTGACCGACACAATGCGCTTTAAAAGATTTGGTGGTGATGGGGGACTTCAACTATCCGGATATATGTTGGGAGAATAACACAGCGGGGCACAGACTATCCAACAAATTCTTGGACTGCATTGGGGACAACTTTTTATTTCAGAAGGTTGAAAAAGCTACTAGGGGGGAAGCTGTTCTAGACTTGATTTTAACAAATAGGGAGGAACTCGTTGAGAATGTGAAAGTAGAAGGCAGCCTGGGTGAAAGTGATCATGAAATCATAGAGTTTGCAATTCTAAGGAAGGGTAGAAGGGAGAACAGCAAAATAGAGACAATGGATTTCAGGAAGGCAGATTTTGGGAAGCTCAGAGAGCTGATGGGTAAAGTCCCATGGGAATCAAGACTGAGGGGAAAAACAACTGAGGAGAGTTGGCAGTTTTTCAAAGGGACACTATTAAGGGCCCAAAAGCAAGCTATTCCGCTGGTTAGGAAAGATAGAAAATGTGGCAAAAGACCACCTTGGCTTAACCACGAGATCTTGCACGATCTAAAAAATAAAAAGGAGTCATATAAAAAATGGAAACTAGGACAGATTACAAAGGATGAATATAGGCAAACAACACAGGAATGCAGGGGCAAGATTAGAAAGGCAAAGGCACAAAATGAGCTCAAACTAGCTACGGGAATAAAAGGAAACAAGAAGACTTTTTATCAATACATTAGAAGCAAGAGGAAGACCAAAGACAGGGTAGGTCCACTGCTTAGTGAAGAGGGAGAAACAGTAACAGGAAACTTGGAAATGGCAGAGATGCTTAATGACTTCTTTGTTTCGGTCTTCACCGAGAAGTCTGAAGGAATGCCTAACATAGTGAATGCTAATGGGAAGGGGGTAGGTTTAGCGGATAAAATAAAAAAAGAACAAGTTAAAAATCACTTAGAAAAGTTAGATGCCTGCAAGTCACCCGGGCCTGATGAAATGCATCCTAGAATACTCAAGGAGCTAATAGAGGAGGTATCTGAGCCTCTAGCTATTATCTTTGGAAAGTCATGGGAGACGGGAGAGATTCCAGAAGACTGGAAAAGGGCAAATATAGTGCCCATCTATAAAAAGGGAAATAAAAACAACCCAGGTAACTACAGACCAGTTAGTTTAACTTCTGTGCCAGGGAAGATAATGGAGCAAGTAATTAAGGAAATCATCTGCAAACACTTGGAAGGTGGTAAGGTGATAGGGAACAGCCAGCATGGATTTGTGAAGAACAAATCATGTCAAACTAATCTGATAGCTTTCTTTGATAGGATAACGAGCCTTGTGGATAAGGGTGAAGCGGTGGATGTGGTATACCTAGACTTTAGTAAGGCATTTGATACGGTCTCGCATGATATTCTTATCGATAAACTAGGCAAATACAAATTAGATGGGGCTACTATAAGGTGGGTGCATAACTGGCTGGATAACCGTACTCAGAGAGTTGTTATTAATGGTTCCCAATCCTGCTGGAAAGGCGTAACGAGTGGGGTTCCGCAGGGGTCTGTTTTGGGACCGGCTCTGTTCAATATCTTCATCAACGACTTAGATATTGGCATAGAAAGTACGCTTATTAAGTTTGCGGATGATACCAAACTGGGAGGGATTGCAACTACTTTGGAGGACAGGGTCATAATTCAAAATGATCTGGACAAATTGGAGAAATGGTCTGTGTTAAACAGGATGAAGTTTAATAAAGACAAATGCAAAGTGCTCCACTTAGGAAGGAAAAATCAATTTCACACATACAGAATGGGAAAAGACTGTCTAGGAAGGAGTACGGCAGAAAGGGATCTAGGGGTTATAGTGGACCACAAGCTAAATATGAGTCAACAGTGTGATGCTGTTGCAAAAAAAGCAAACATGATTCTGGGATGCATTAACAGGTGTGTTGTGAGCAAGACACGAGAAGTCATTCTTCCGCTCTACTCTGCTCTGGTTAGGCCTCAGCTGGAGTATTGTGTCCAGTTCTGGGCACCGCATTTTAAAAAAGATGTCGAGAAATTGGAAAGGGTCCAAAGAAGAGCAACAAGAATGATTAAAGGTCTTGAGAACATGACCTATGAAGGAAGGCTGAAAGAACTGGGTTTGTTTAGTTTGGAAAAGAGAAGACTGAGAGGGGACATGATAGCAGTTTTCAGGTATCTAAAAGGGTGTCATGAGGAGGAGGGAGAGAACTTGTTCACCTTAGCCTCTAAGGATAGAACCAGGAACAATGGGTTTAAACTGCAGCAAGGGAGGTCTAGGTTGGACATTAGGAAAAAGTTCCTAACTGTCAGGGTGGTTAAACACTGGAACAAATTGCCTAGGGAGGTTGTGGAATCTCCGTCTCTGGAGATATTTAAGAGTAGGTTAGATAAATGTCTATCAGGGATGGTCTAGACAGTATTTGGTCCTGCCATGCGGGCAGGGGACTGGACTCGATGACCTCTCGAGGTCCCTTCCAGTCCTATAATCTATGAATCTATGAATCTATGAATTCCTGCACAGTGTCTTATACTGATGAAAGGGACGCGTCCCAGAGAAACTCAGTCATCAGAAGTTTCACGTGCATATGCACAAATGGACTTGAAATGATTGCAGTGAGACTCCAGATCCTGCCTCAGTTCCACAATGAGCTCCAATTAACTATTTTACCAGACCCCATCTCTCATGATAATCATGACATCAGTTGACTACGCCCTGATTAATATTCCTTCTCTAAAACTGTATCTGTACTGGTTTCTCAGTAACAAGTGGGAAAAAAATCCAGCCTTCTTTCTCCAAGTAATATTGAAATATATTATTCTGGCATCAAAATTAAATTAGCAGGAAGCTAGCATTTTAGATTTGTACAGTAGACTTCCTTTTTGAAGTGGGGACCACAAAGTTCTCCTGTGCTTGTGCCTAAAAAGATATGCAGCAGAAAGACCAAAAAAATCTCAATAACTGTGTTTAATATTTGCTTGGTTGTGTCTGGATATCATAAAGACTGTGGTCAGAGTAACTGGTATTATACTGTGTCTGATGCATGCCCTCATTATTCTTGATTTCTGAATTTTTAAACAGTAAATTTCAAGTAGACATCAACCCTAACCTTACCAAGGATTGTTTTCTCACCAATCAAGCCATTAAATTATTGTATCAGACTGATTTTCACACAAGTTTTTCTTTTCTTTCTTTTTCCCTTGCTGCATGAAAGTTAAACGAGTACTTCTACTGAGGATTTCCCAGACTGGGGAAAGCGTTTTTCTCATCTTGCTATCACCAGAAAAAAGTATAGTTCAAAACAGACCAGGTTTTTTCAACTTTACAATGGAGACAAGATTTAACCGCTTTTGAGTTTAAAAGCAGAACTTTTAGACTGAGCCTTTTTGAAAACAGGTAATGCCATGCTTTTGACATGTGTCAGGTTGACAATGCAGGGATGTGTTCCTTGTCTACTGACAGAACAACTACAGCACAGACAGCAACAGTGCAATTTTCCCCATGCTGCTGTGCCTGCTTTAATCAGTGTGGCAAGAAGGTAGATCATGCCTCTTGACTTATTATCCTTAGCCTTTCCGTGGAAACTGTCAATAAAGATGCCAGTTACAGAGGGTGATCTTTGTGGCTTGGACAGCAGTCCACTGAAAAAAGGACTAAGGCCACCTTGCTTCGCAAAGGCCAATAAATAATTGTCAGATTGTCATGACTTCAGTCGCTTAGTGTTTTAAACCAGATTCAGACTGGTGTTTTGTGGATGAAAGTCTCTGTATCTGATTCATCAGTTCCTTAATCTATCTAGTTCCCCATTTGTTAACTTGTAATGCTTCAGCCTGGGCTGAATAAAAACTTCATTCACTTTTTGTATAGGTACCTAGCAATGGCTAATGAACCCTCCCTACAATACAGGGAACAGCTTTGGTCCAGATCCTCAGCTGCTATAAACTGGTGTTTCCATGAAGTCAATGGTGTTATGCCTATTTTACACCCACTGGAGGTCAGATCCTGAAAAAATTAATTGCCAATGTGTGAATACCTCACTTATACTGGTGAGCAGTAACTCATCTGACTGATCCTATTAGACTGAATGAGGCAACCTGGGTGAGAAACCTATCACCAGTGTGAGCAAGGAGTTTACAATATGCTCTTCAGTTTGTTGTGATTCATAGACTCTAGGACTGGAAGGGACCTCGAGAGGTCATCGAGTCCAGTCCCCTGCCCTCATGGCAGGACCAAATACTGTCTAGACCATCCCTGATAGACACTTATCTAACCTACTCTTAAATATCTCCAGAGATGGAGATTCCACAACCTCCCTAGGCAGTTTATTCCAATGTTTAACCTATTTAGTGTGATCGGTGAGGATTTTTCAGAACATTCCTTCTTTTACTAGTAGCTGTGAGATAGGAAAGAATAAGATATCTATCTCTTTGCCTGGCAGAATAAATGCCATTTAAAATTAATTGTTTTTTTAGATTTGCACATCACTTGGTGTTCCACAACATGAAAAAAATTAAAAAAATTAAAAAAACATTTGAAATTATCTCCTGTTGCACTTCCAAATCCATCTTTATTAGGGATGAATGACCAAGTTTGGAGAAAATAAGAAACTTCCTACCCCAACTGAACCTTTATTCATTACTTGAACCAAATCTTTTTTTAAGATGCTGTGTTGTATGTGTATGTTTTTTTTTAATTTCCACTTTTAGTCTAAGACAAAAACCTTAAAAGTTCCAAAATACTATAAGAAAGTGGCCTACATTTCTGGGGGTTCAGTGTTCGGGTGCCCAATTCAAAACATCTTGGAGCAGGCTGATTTTAAGAAAGTTCTGAGTATTTTACCCTCTGCAAATCCTCCAAGATGTCTCCCATTAGGCACTCAAAATTACTAGTCATTTTTGAAAATTTAGACCAGTATATCACAGCTAGAAGCAGAATTGCCAGAAACCTCATACCTGTGAGATTTTTGCTGAATGTTGCAAAATCAGGATGTGCAAATTAACTACTGATAAGTATACAAATCTTTGGGATGTTTTTTTCTAAATTAAACTTGAATTCCAAGCCTTTTGACATTCACTTATCACTAATCCTTATGTGAAATGACTAGGATGTTGGATTGCAATTTGCAGGGAGAAAAAGCAGTGTCATTTACAGGACAATTTCCTATAGAGTATATATGTCATTTCAACTCTGCAGACCTATTTGAATGCAGTGGTGTTCTATTTTGCTGGGTATAGCATGATTGCATGGTATTTATTCAAACCTTGTGTGTTCACTTGAGTTTGACACTAATCAGCTGTAACTGCATAATTACAGATCACTCCTTATACAGATTACTGATACAGAGGCAATACAGTGCATAAAACACTATGCTGCCCATGGCATTCCTAAATAATAACTTCTGTATGGGCAGTGGGTGAAGCTTCCCCTGGGGGCGGCTAGCTTCCTGTCCCACCTCTTCTGCCCACAGCCGTGCCCATACTTAACCCTAGGCTTCACCCCAGGCCTCACCCCTGGTTGGCCCCCTCCTGCCACTCACCATGTTCCTCCTCTCCTCCCCTCTCTCCCATGACACCCCCACACCCTGCCCACAGGAACACAGTGCGTGGGCCTTGTGGGGGAAGGGAGTGGAAGAGAGGAGGGACGCAGGGCGGTGGGACCTTGTGGGGGAGGGGAGGAGAGGAGAGGAGGGATGCGGCAATCAGCGGGTACCTCAGAAGAGGAGGGGTAGAATGGAGGAGAGGAGGGATTCAGCCAGACAGCAGCGGGTGGTGGGGGCCTTGGGGAAGGGGTGGAGCGGGGACAGGAAGAGGCCCAGGTGTCCAGCAGTGGGTCTGCGGTGGCTGCACTGGGGAGGCTGAGTCTCCACTGGCCTATACCAGCCATCTATGAGGTTCCGGAATGCTTATCTTAAATTCCATCTCGCTATTTCTTTGGCACATTTATGTAAGTGGATTTGTCAACAAATAATAATCAGAACCCAACAGGCAATGTTTCATTCAAGTTATGTCATTGCACTCCAAATTTTATCCTCTATATTCTAGGGAGAAAAAAGAGGCCAAAAAATCTAGTATAAAATTTTCTAGCAATAATTTTCTGTTTTCAATCCATAAAGGAGAGGTCTAATGGTTAAAGCAGGGTCCTGGCAGTAGGGAGACCTGGATGAAATGGTTAATTACTGTAGGTGTCATTCTTCAAGATATGATGCAGACGTGTATTTCACTTAAATGTGTACATGCCTAGTGTGCCTGGAGATTTTGCCAGCAGTACTTGTAGAGGGGTGGCTTGTAGCTGTGGCCCCTCCCCTGGCTATATGAGCTGATGCCGTCCCAACCCCCCTCAGATCCTTTGCACTGAACAGCCCTGTGGCAGACTCTGATACAGGGGGGGACAGAGGGTGGATCGTGAAATACATGTCTGCATCACATTTCGAAGAACCACATTTACAGTAAGTAACTTTCTTCTTCTTCAAGTAGATGCAGACATGTATCCCACTTAGGTGACTCACAAGCAGTACCCCATGCAGGAGTGGTGGAAGGGTGGGGGCTTGCAGTCTATCTATCAAAATAGGGATCACAGGACTTCCCCTTCTGAGACCTGCATCCGCTCTGGAAGATGTGGCACTAGTATAATGGTCTGTAAATGTATGGGTGGATGACCACAAGGCCACCCTGCGAATGTCTAATGTGGAAATGTCACTGAAGAAGACCATTGGCATTTCTTGCGCTCTTGTCGAATGATCTTGTAAATGGAGGAGACATAGCCAAAGCTATCCCATATGCAGTCTTGATACAGATTGTTATCCATCCAGAGATGGTCTGTGCAGAGACTTGCCCCTTCATGTGGCACTTGCACAGTGCTTGCCCCTTCATGCGGTATGCATATGACATAGACAGGCGAAGTGAAGCATGAAACAGTTCAGTCCAGATAAAAGGCTAGACATCGCCTGACAGCCAAAATATGAAGGCGCTGTTCCTCTGGGGATGAATGTGGCTTAGGGAATAACACGGGTAAATACACTGCTTGGTTCACATGAAACTGAGAGAACCACTTTGGATAATTTTTGGATGTGGTCATAAAGTTACCTTCTCTTTGGAGAACTGTGTGTAAGGAGGCCCCATCATCAAAGCCTGCAAATAAGGCCTTGTCTTCACTACCGAGGTAAGTCGACCTAAGTTATGCTACTCTAGCTACGTGAATAACGTAGCTGGAGTCGATGCAGCTTAGGTCAACTTACCGCGGTGTATTCACTGTGCTGAGTCGATGGGAGACGCTCTCTGGTTGACTTCCCTTACTCTTCTCAGAGAGGTAGAGTACTGGAGTTGACCGGAGAGCACTCTGCTGTCGATTTAGTGGGTCTTCACTAGCAATGAGGAATGTGGTTTTCTGACACAAGAGGGGCAGTGGACAGGACACAGAAAACTACCTGCTGAGATGGTCCATGAGATGATTTTGCATCCTAGGTAAATGGACAGCTACCAGAGTAATGTCCTCCTCAACGCAAAACTGACACAGATAGATCACTTCTAGGCAGAGCAACATGGAGTGTGCCTCCCCTTGTTTGTTCATGTTGTACATTGTGATGGTATTGCAGTGAGTATGTGAACGAGTGAGTATCTGTTGCGGTCCTGGAAGGCATGGTATGCATTGTGGATGTCCTGAAGCTCCAGCACGTACATATGGAGTGAGGCTTCCAGCTCTGACCTCAGTCCCTCATACTGGCTCTGACCCCCACTACTAGAAGGGGATGCAATGCTGACAGACAGGAAGGTTCAGTAGTAGGGGGTAGTAAGAGGTAGCAGCCCACAGTGACATGCTGGCCACCGCTTCCTGCAGCTCCCATTGGCCAGAAATGGTGAACCGCGGCCACTGGGAGCTGCAGGTGGCCATGCCTGTGGACAGTCAATGTAAACAAACTGTTTCACGGGCCACCAACGGATTACCCTGATGGGCCGAGTGCAGCCCACAGGCCACAGGTTGCTTGCAACTGATTTGGTATCTTTGGATGAAAGTTGCTATATGAGTTGAAATGGTTATTAAAGGACAAGATTTTAAGTACATATTTAATGAGGATCAGCATGACCTTTGAATATATCATAGAATAGAGAAAATATTGAAAAAGAGTCATTCAGATGAATTGTCCTTACTTAGTGGAGGCAGCTGAAATCATAAGTGCTGGAACTAGGGATGCTGCCACACCCCCTCTTGAAGTGGTTTCCTTCATATACAGGATTCACAGTTTAGTTCAATGGCTCTTAGCACCCCCACTGTACACATTGCTCCAGCACCCCTGACTGAAATGTAAAAGGTGAAATGTTGCCCAGAAAGCTTCGTATTGGAACATATACCTATGCCTTCCTTTTTTCCTTTGATCTTTTAGAAGGAGGAGACTTGTCATGATCTCTAAATATTGTGTCTCAGTGAGTTCTAATGGGGATCTTACTTACATTTCATGCTTTGGGAAGCAATGTTATTCCAGTCAGGGGGTCTCTCAGAAGCTAGGGGAGGAGGACCTCTTTATTAGTTCAGAGTTCTAGAACAAAGACATTAGTATGGATTTATTTTTCTGAATCATTTATGAGGTTTTGTTTTAGGGGTGAGGGAAAGCGTGTAAAAATGCTAAATATTCCATTGACCCTGATCTGGTGTAAAAGAAAGGAGGTGTGAATAATAAAAAATCGGGCAACACAATTCTCTCAGCCCCAGGTGGTGGGAATATTGTGCATTTGCTCTCACATAAGAGGAAAGCAGAAAGGCAGAGCTGCTGTTCATTTGCAAAGGGAGGTGTCATCAATTCTAAAAAATGTCGGCATTCTCAGGGTGTCCGTACCATTACACACTTAGAAACGTTCTCCAAATGCTGAAAAATTTCAAGTAGCAGCTTTAGTCATCCCGATTCAAATCAGTTTAGAAACTTTTTTCTTCTGTACTTTCATGTCTCAGCATTAGCACAGCATTCCTGCTGTTCGCCACAGGCAACCAGGCCTCTTGGGTTTGAATCTTCCAACGTTGCCATGCTCCCCCTTCCTAGGATTTGATTAAAGGAGGGATCAGTTTTGACACTTGTTGCCCATCTCTTTTTGAAATGAGGACTGGAGCCTCCACAGAGCTGAGTATTCCCCTTTCTCATAGCCTAATGTTTCCATAGAAATCTTTTACAGTGTTTTAATAGAGTGTGGGTAATAAGAAGGTTTGTTGACACGTTTATTCTGCCAGGTTTTTTAACAATCTGATTAATTTCTCCCTAATATTACCTTCTTTAAAAAAAAATATATCAACCACCGGAAGAGTCCACAATATGCTAACAAATTTCACACACTATGTCTCTGGTGCACTTGCAGCACCCACCTGTTTCCATGACTCCCTAAACTCACTCTTTCCTTCTCTACATTTTTTTTCCCTAAAGGGAGAGCATCATGATGTCCCCGAAAGCCCTTTTCTACATAAAATTAGCAGTAAGAAATCTACAACGATGACAAAGAGCCCTTAAATTGAGATATTGGGTTCTGTATGACTCATCAGAAACTCTCCCTCTGAATCAAATTGCTTACTAACTGCTGGCTGCATTACAGGGAAAGAAAGGTGTGAGTAACCCATGCCACTCATCGTCAGAACTTTGAGAGCCCTTTGGAGATCCCACGTTGATGCCGAATACATCTTGTTTTAGGGGGTGTTAGATTAAATGTTGGATGACTCATTGCCTCCTGCTGTCTCCCTGCAATGTGGGCACAACACTTGCACATTTGAATGCAGTGCTTTTTAATCTACTCCATCTAACGTCCATCCTCCTCCTTTTTTGTCACCACATAAACCTGATGCACCCAGTTACCTTGTAAAATGTTCCATCCCGACCATTTCATACTGGTTCCTTATTAGGCTTCAAAGTTGTATTCCAAAGTCCCTGAGTGTAATAATTCTAGCTTCTAGCAGCAGACTTGTAGAAATGTGTGGCTGTTTTTACATAAACTTGAGTAAACCCTATTCACGATTTTGTCAGTGTGCGTGAGCTCTGGTAGCTTTTATTTTCTTCTGTTCTCAAAGGAAAAGCAGGCAGGTGGCCTATTTCAGTTCAGTAGGAGGAGACAACAAATAATGACAACACTGACTAGTACTGGCTTGTTTAAAAATTAATAAATTCCATCTGACTGGAGTGAAGAATCAATTTCCTAGGATTTATATATTTTTTAGGAGGTCACAGGGCCAATTCCCCCAAGAAACATGTTCAGAGTGACTTTTATATGTTCTTGAACCTAAACAATGATTTGGGTTTCTACTTAATGAAATGATGAGCCACTCATACCTTCACCCAAATAGGTTTCCCCATCCTTACTGCATTTCTGACCTTGGGGAGTTCAATAAATAGTGAGATTTGAAGCCAATATGTTACTCAGCAGAAAGTGCATATTGCTGCTGGACCCTATAATGCATTTCAGCAAAGGTCAACTCATTCCATAACCAAACATTGACATCAGATTGGTCCAGATGTTAGGGTTTTTTTTTTTCTTTTCAAACTGTTTTTCCTCATTCTGGTTCTCTTAATCCCAAGGCATTCTGTTAGTAAGGTGATCTGATACTTTAGAACCAACAGAAAGCCACAGGCCTAGCATCGTCTACTACTAGTAGTCTTTTTTCATTTCACTGGTAACTACAGGGCTCCTTCACTGTCACCTTCCATGAATTATGGTATGAAGCTACTTCTGATACACTGGATTCCAGCGCCACAGGAGTGAATAAGCCCCTTTTTATAGCATACACGTCACATATCACAAATGCCTTGTATCATGAATGCTCTTGTGATTGTGCTGTATTATTTTCAGTGTTATCGGAACGAACTGGCACAATTAGAACAAAAACTCTTATGGCCTCTGGAGAATGGCTTCTGATGACAAGATCCCAGATAGGGCCAAGTAATCTTGTACAGCTCTGACCTCTCCAAAAGTCCTAATTGGCAAATCAGAACAATGGTTTGGATAACTGGGGTCTATTGCCAGAATGTATAGGAACCTAGAAATTGTGCTCAATGACCATAGAGTCACTATGTTCATCACAAGATATAAGACCCACCTTTTCAAGGTGGCCTTTCCACAACAGCCATAGTACCACCAGGGTGACCAGACAGGGCCGGCATTAGGGGGTGGCAAGCAGGGCAATTGTCCCGGGCGACACACCACAGGGGGCCCCACAAAGCTAAGTAGCTCAGGCTTCGGCTTCATCCCTGGGCAGTGGGGCTTGGGCTTGGGCTTTCTGCCCTGGGCCCCACCGAGTCTAATGCCAACTCTGTGGACAGACACATTTATTTTCAAAGTATACACCAATGGCCTTGGGAAGAAGAGGCTGGAGAATATGGGCCTTTATATGCTAATATAATTTTTATGTAATTTCCTAACATTTAGATTAGGAGCTCAGGAATTGTGCTAAAACTAAAATTCCTTGATTAGAAGACAGAAACTGCTTATACAAATAAATGTGTGTTTGCGGAAGATTTGACAGAACATAATGAAGTTAAATAGTGATCTGGATTGAGGGAAATTCTGAAACTGGTATTATTTTTCTAACTGTTGGCATATATTGAGTGACACTGGGTAATTCTTTTACAATGAATAATGGATAATTTTGTCAAGCATAGTGTAATTTATGCAAATGATCCAAATCTAGCTGCCTTACAACGTTGGTATTCCCTCCTGTAAGATCTGGCTGATGCTGAAATAACAAAAGCTGGATGCAGAAAGGAGAGAATGGGGGAGGCAGCACACCTGGGTTTTATTCCCATGGGCTTTCCCATTAAGACCTTGTCTACATACAAATGTTGTGTCTCCCTGTTCTAGGGCTGGAATGCAGCTGGTACACTAAAGGGGAAAGGCCTTGTGTCCCATTCTCTAGATCACAGGAGATATCCAGTCCTGCAGCCTTGGGTGCTGGATTGGAACCAGTTACCTATATTCCATCCTGGAAACTCTAACATCAGTTTAAATAACAGAAGCAAGTTAAACCAATGTATCCACACACAAAGTTGCACTGGTTTAATTAAACCAATCCAACATCCTACATTTAGTTACGCCGGTGCAACATTGTGTGTAGGTCAGGCCTACCTCACTGTGTGAACATGGGCATGTCACTTAACCATGCTGTGCTTCAAATTACTGTTCTGTAACATAGGCATCATAATACTTACCTACATGACAAGGGTGTTGTTGTGAGCCTTCGGAATGCTGTGAAGTTCTTTGAGATCCTCAGATGAAAAGATACTATAGAAAAGCAAGATGTTGTTGTTGAATAGTACAGAAGGATATTGGGAGTGTGGAACACATTGATCCGTGTCTTTTGGGGAAGTATTATTTTTAGACTATCTAAAATTGTCATACAAGAAAAAAGATGATGAAAAATGTCCCCCCTATATATAGTACAAATGAAGGTTGTAATTCAGAAAGTATAAAGAGGTTCAGTAGTAAACATACCATGGAAATGAAAACTTTTCCTGGGTATTCTTTATTACAATATGGTAACTTATTTTGCACGTAAGTTATTCCAAGCAATAAGAGAGAAGAATGGATCCAACCACTAACTGTGATAATTTGATCCTTTCCTACATTATTTTGTTTACTTACACATTTGACTGACCACATAAATAAGTTTCCTCCAAATAGGAGTCAATAGCCTCACCTGTGAATTTGGCGGTTGACTAAAACATGCTGACTTAAAGCTAAGAAGCAGTTTCAGATTTTTCATCTCTGGAGTGGCATGTCCCGCCCTGTGCTGGAGTGAAAAAGACACAGTAGTTAGGGGAAACTTTCCAGCAACAGGTGCTATCTGCTATGTTTCAAATTGTGCCACACAAATGAAAACCTATGCCAACATGTGCTGGAAGTTTAATATCTTTTAACATACCCAAGTGGACTGACTGACTGTGTCTGGAGCTGCACAGTTGTGCAAGGGAGGGAGTGGCAATGCTTATGCAGGATAAGCTCTACATGAATCTGAACTCCCCAGAGGAGGTAGGACTATGGGCCCAACCCTCTCTACTGCCATCAGATAAGCCAATGGAGCTCTCAAAGGATTGCACAGCCACTCTTGGAGTCACAATACCTCCAGAAGCAGCTTTGTACAGTGAACGCACGGTATTGCCCAAAAAAAACCAGTCTGGTCCTAAACGATTAGTGCATGTACTGTAATGTCAGCAGTATAGTTCTATTAATTATTTAGCTCTGTGTTTAAGTTTAGGGCATTTCAACTTTAAGGGGAATGGGAAGAGAAAGCATTTTTGGAAGGAGAAGCAGGAAGTTGAGACAGAGAGAGAGAGAGAGCCGGGAACCAGATACCTAGTTCAGTTTCACAGACTGGTAAATAAAACAGTGTGTGTGCTTGTAAAAAAAACAGGTGAGCTTTCTGTGACACCCAAGGTATGACAAAAACAGAAAGGTAGATGATTTGCAGACTCTCCATGCACTGTCTTCTTCTGACACAGCTTATGAAGGGCAAAATTATATTGCTCCTGAAAGGAGCCCCTTCCCTCTCTAACACACCCCTACAGAAAGTAACAATAACTTGGTTACCAGTGCTCTCTGTGATAGGGAGAGAAGGCCCTGACTAGCTATGCCAAGCTTACTGAATGGCCCAGAGGAGATGTGGTGGCCATGGCCCTTGTTGTATAATGCCATCTAGCAGGATGTTGGCTAGAAAGAGAAGGGTTTGGGGACTGTCTGAGTGAGAAACTAATTTCAGTGTCATCTCTATGTTCTTGAAGGAGCAGTTAAATAAAAATTCATTGAAACCCAAGACTCCCTGCTTCTTCAGGAATAGCACAGGCCCTGCCCCTTGGCACACTGGATAGTGCTAGAAAAGCTGTGCTGGGGGGAGAGCTGGTTATACCCTTTAAAAGGTATAAAAAGGGCTGCCATTTCCATGCTTTGCTAAGGTATAATTTTTTTATAGGGGCAGAATTTTAAAGGTATTTAGGTACCTAACTCCTATTGAACTAGTTACCTAAATACTTGTAAAAGTCTGGCCCTTGGAGAGACAGTGTCTCTGAAAGAGTAATGAGTTAGAGAGGTATACCGGATGAGTTAGAGGGGTATATTGTTCCTGAGGACTGTATCTCAGGTAACTCGCTTCATCCCTCTCCTCAGCACAGCTCTGCCTCTTAACTGACACGAATAAGCCCTTATTTTGTGTGCACACAATGGTCCAACAAAATTTGTTATTACCTTTTTGTCCCACCTAGAGTGGATTCTCCCTTCTAAATGACTGGTGTGTCACATCTTGAGATCGTTACAACTTAGTTGCAAACGGTGTTGGGTAAATTTATTGTAAAAATGCCTGCTGACAAAGGTGGTGTAACACTGTTTCACTAAGCATGGCAAACAATAAATGGAGGCATGCAACATACTCCTGTGCAAGTCCAAATCTCAAGAGGTATGGTCACCAGATGTGTAAAAAATGTAGCCGCACAAAGTACACTGAGGTATGGTCTTCAGTTTTACCATGGTTTTCTGTGGACAGGTTTTGGCTTGTGCTATAAGCCTGTCTTGCAAACATGTTGGAAGTATTTAAGTACTTTACCTATGGCTACTGGTTTCTGGCATTTCATTGCTTTAAAAACATCACTGAGATATTTTGGCCTGTTTGCATGAAGGAGTAGTCATGTGCTACTTGAGGCTTGTGGCACACCTTCCAGTCCCTGTGTCCTCTGTCATTCCCAACCCATAGAAGGTTTTTAAAATATTTAAATCAGTATATGTCAGTAAATTATACTTTTCCCATCAAAAGTTTGCAAGAAACTTTTGGTCTGAAGTAAACCAGATCCTTAAACAAAGCCACTTCGCACGTTTTTAGTAAAAACTGGAAAGAAGAAAGAAGTAAGTGTGAGATGTACGATTTCCTGAAGAACATCTGAATATTGGATGCTGTAAGGAGACACACAGCTTCTTCAGCTGAATCTTTTTGTCAGAATTACAAGGAATTGAAGGAGGAATGAAAATCAGGTTCTCTTTCTCAATAGCTGGTAATATGACAACACCAGAAAAATGGATTCTTATTTCACTGGCTTCTGAGAAGGTTTACTTATATATAAATCACAAAATGATCACATTGATCTTTATAAAGTGCCAACCAGAGCTGGTCAAGAACAAGATGACAGTTTTCTTGAAAATTTTATTCCATTTTTTTCATAAAACTTCACATTTCAGGAACAAAAATGTCATTGAAATTTATTTTTTTGACCAGCTGCTTGAAAATGGGATGACTTTTTTTCTGAATTTTGTGTCCCTTTTTCCATTGAAATTTTAATTGAGTTTTGAAACTTTTCTCGCCAGCTTGAATGCCATCTAATCTAAGGAGTGATGTAAAAGCAAAGTCCTGCCCACTTGAGGCTGTTAAAGCTCTATCTGATGGTACTTTTTACCAAAGTAGCATTACAGAACCCATGTCCAGTCCAGATTCCATTAAAAGGGCATTTTACTGGATGGTGTCCTGGCCCCATTCAACTCCAGGAGAGTTTTGCCATTGATTTGAATGGGACCAGGATGCTACATTGTGCCTAAATCAATTCTCCCACAACTGAATAAGTTATTGTATCCTAAACTGTTGTATAGAGTTCCTGTGCTGAATTATACAATTTCTGTGTGCCGTTAGAAAGGCGGCTACATTTTAGTGCAGAGTAAAATGTCCCAATTATATTTGTAATGCACTTTGGTTTCCCCAAAACGAAAACATATAAGAGCCAAAACTTATATGTACATGCACTATTGCATATAAGATATCATTATTTTTAGGATAACTTCCTTAAAATTTTTTGTAACAAGTTTCCTGTTATTTTTTACGTTGAAACACTGTAATTAATTGGGCCCGCTTGTCAGTTAAGATAAATGATGAGAGAACAAATAATATTGCTAGTGCAAAAATGATTGTGAACTTATGTTATCCTTCTTGTTCTGAAAAGCTCATGCTAACAGACTTTTGTGTGGCCTCTTCTTGCACGTTCATTCGTTCTCAGATTATTTTATTACTGGACAAAACCAGAAAGTGCAGAGGTGATGCAACTCAAAAGGGGGGAAAAATTAACCAATTTTTTTCAAAATTCAAAAAAAATCCAGGCACAGTTTGAATTTTAGGTGAAAGTTTGGTCTGTTCTTATTTTATCCAAACTGTTTCAACCATCCATATTCAGCTCATCATCTGCTGATGAATAATACATGGATAAATATTGCTACCTAGATACCCTATGAATTTAAAAGTAGTTTATAATCCCCCAGTTAGGTTTTAATAATAGTACGGCTTTAATCCTCTTGATCTGAGTCATAACTAATTGTTACTGTAGCTCTGTGAAAATTGAGGGAATAAAGAAAAAGGGGGGTAGAGGACAGAAAAAAAAAAGCCCAACCCATTGAAGTAATTGCACTTAAGGAAGGATTCTTTTTAGCCTGAACAGGAAGCTTGTAATACTTGCTATTATAGTCACTCTTTAAAATAGTCTTTCAGATGATTCAGTTAGAAATCCTCATTGTGCTCTAGCTATTAACAGAAACAACTCACATTTCTTCATGAAAGTAACTAAGTCCAGGGGAACAAGCTTTATAATTGCCAGAAGCCCATCTGTATGTGAAATTTTCCATTGACTGGTCTGAATCTGTATATTTCCTTTTCACTTTTTAAAACGTATTTAGTTGGCAGCTCACACTCTTTTTGCTATCCAATAGTCAAGTGAAATATCTGGCTTCTTTTGTTTTGTTTTTTTAAAATCTAATTTTATCTTTGTAAAATACTCAATCGGTGAGTTGATCAACTTACCTCCCCTCACTAAAGGCCTACCAAAAAAGATGGATGTTGCAGTGTATCCAGAAGGTTAATACATCTGTTGAAGCAAGGGGAAAACAAGTTCCAAAGTACAGAAGTCTTCTCAGAGAATGACCAGCCTACCCACCCCTTCTTATTTAAAACTAGCGGTGATTGTACAAACATACTTATAAAACGGCCTTATTAGGCACCTATGTGGTGATTAGATAGGCCCTGATTCTTTTTGGAAGTGTTATTTTTAGTCACCTAAATGGTGATTAGATAGGCCCTGATTCTCCTCTCATCAGTGAATAACTCCACTGAAGTCAGTGGAATAACACTGGGGTAGTATAAACCAGTGTAGGAGAGGGAAATTCAGTGCTAAGCAATCTAAGTGCCAGTTTAATCACCATAATTGATATTTAGAGATGAGTCTGAACTGCAAAATTCAGGTCCTGATCTCGATTTCAAACTCTACCCCATAACGCCCCAAATTTAAAAGAGACGAGATCCATTAGTTTGGTTCAACTGATATAAAGATAGGGAACATCAAGAAAATTCTCATCCAGATACTGAATCCTTATACACACCATTATTATTGTTAGTAGTAGTAATATTCCTGTATTTATTTGTATTATAGTAGTGCCTCGATGCCTTAACCAAGACTGAGACACCATTGTGCTAAGCACTGTACAAAACATACACTGAGAGACAGTCCCTTCCCAGAAGAGCTTACAATCTAAATAGACAAGACAAAGGGTGGGAAAGGAAATGGGTGAAGTGACTTACTGTAATGGGGCATCTACCCCACACTAGCCCTTAAAGGGTTAAAAGAACCCTATGGAGGCTTCACAACAGGCAACCAATTGAAGAGGACCCTAGGGAAGCTGTGCAGGAGACAGCCATTTGGAGAAGGCTACGAGGAGCAGCCAATCAGGGCCAGACAGGCCGATATAAGAAGATCTGCAAGGTAGGTCAGGTCAGTCACTCACTCAAGCTTGTGGAGGGAGCAGGACTAGCTGTCTTGCAAGTAGAGGGCAGCCAGTACCCTGAACAGAGCAGTGCTTGGCAGGATCTGGGGAGCAAGAGTGAGCTCCCGGCTGACTACTGCCATGCTGAGGCCCTGAGACAAGAATGGAGAAGGTGCTGGGGCTGTGGGGAAGTGGCCCAGGGATCTAGATTGTGGGTTTGGAGGGGATGCAGTATGTGGTTGCCATCAACAGGTGCCATCAACAGGCCCCCTGGGTGGGGGCCTGGAATAGTGGGTGAGCCTACCCTCCCACTTGCCACTGAGGAAGTGGCTGGACAGTGGGCTACGGTTCCCCTGGAAGGAGAACAGTGTGTGACACAACCGGAGGGCTGTGTCCTGAAGAGGACACTGATTGTTGGGACAATTCGCATCTGGGAGCAGAAATGATGGCGGTGAGATGTCACCAGATGAGGGTGCATGGATGGACTAAGCTAATTCCCAGGACACAGCGATGAGTCAAATCCTGTCACACTTACCCACATCAGATCAGCAACAGATCTAAGGATAGAAATGGAAATTTTCCAGTGAAACAGTTTAGCTAGAAAACGCCAATTTGTTGAAACTGAAATTTTTCGTGATAGTAGGCTGGATTTGATGAACTTTCCCCAAATCACAGGCCCGGTGGGCTGCTGGGGAGCCAAGCAATGTGGACTGCCTGAGGCCAGCGACACCAAGCTTTCAAAGCGTGTTGCTCTAGGGCAGCTGTGCCATGCGGCTTTCCCCAGAACCAGGGACCCTGGCTCCTAGCCTCTACAGCGTTAGGGCAGCCCCACTGTGCAGACTGCCCAGCTCCATGCCATGCCAGGACTTCCAAAGTGTCCAGGTTCCCAGTTGCCACAGAGCTGGAAGCTGTGGGATCCCTGACTCTAACTGGGGTTTGGCTTCTCATTTCGTGCCACAGAGCTGTAAGCCTGGAAGTCCTAGAGGCTCGAGCTAGTGCGCTAAATAAAAATAGCAATGTGGACATCGGGGCTCAGTGGAGAGCTTGGGCTGTCAAGACCACCCAACACCATAGGCTTAAGAGTCTAAGCTCCAACCCGTGCTCTATTTTCAGAGCACTAGTTTGAGACCTGCTAACATGAGTCTGTCTATCAGGGCTGGGAGATTCACTCCCAGCTGCAGTGTAGATATACCCTCAGTATATGCCATGGAGCTGGGAGGTTCTGGGACAGGCTTCCAAGTCCTAGGCTCTGGGGCAGCCCCACCATGCAGGCTGTCCCGGAGACAGGGCCCACTGGGCTTCCAGGCTTTTGGGCCAACTGGCTACCCAGGCTGCCCGCTCAGGAATTGGGCAACCTGGGGAGTCATCTGGCCCAGGAGACTGGAATGAGTTCCCAGGGTCAGAGCAGACCCCAGGGTTGTCCTGGAGCCATAGACCCTGGCAACTGCTGACCAGAATTGACATGCTTGTCAGTTTCAATGCTAATAGCAGTGGCAAAAATGACAAGAATGTCAATTTCTCTCAGCTGCTCTGGGGATTGTATTTTGTTTTAGAAACACCATGTTTTGGTGTTTTCTGAAATGAATTTTTTTCAGGGTATCCAGTTCTTGAGAAATTTTAGAAAAAATTGTTCATTCTGATTTAGAGTAAAAACAAATTTTGAAATGTTGAAATTTTTCACAAACCAGAAATGGGAGTTTTGGCCAGCTCTTAATGGAATCCGGGTCTCCTGACTCCTAATCCAGTTGCCTTTCCACTAGATCACGCATTTGCAAAGATTTTGGGTGATGAATCTGGGGTTTGATTTGGGCCCATCTCTAATGATGGCATAAAACAGTATGGTCCTAAGAACCTTGGTACATCAGTGGTGTAAAAATCCCAATAAACAATGAGACACAGCAGTAGATACTAATGTAAATGCTGTCAAACTTTCTACTGAAAATCCGTGACAACCAGTTCTGAAAGAGCAACTATTTGTCGTTCCACCCACTTGTGTGCTGTGGCCAACATTCAAAACATACTAGGAAAGTGTATGTAACATTTATTGCCTTTTTATGCTTTCTTAAGTGTAATAAAATCCACATTGAGCTGCAATGACTCAACTACCATTTCTATCAAAACATCAGCTGAAGCAGGAGCTTCTAACTTATTTGGAACTCAGTGTGTTAGTATGTTCTTGAATAGTTGAAGATTATACAGAGCCAAATTGTCATTTCACATCAGCTCTATTGTAAACTTCAGTAAAGTTACTCCTGACTTACACCAGAGTGAATGGAGAATTGGACCCTGTGTCTGTAAAGAGCAAAACTTTTTCCGTAAAGCTGTCTGAGCATTGTTTGTGTAAAAGATAAAGGAAAGGAAACAAAAATATAAATGATTTTAAAAAACAAGATAGTTCACAGGTAGTTGATGTGGTGTTAAGACACTTTCGTGTGTAGTGGCCTTTTCTCACTTTATCTTCTAGGGAACAACACTGGTTTTTTATCTACAGAACATAGCAAATGACACAACAAAGCGTTGTCTGTATTCCCAGGTGGACAATCTCTTTCATTACTACATTATTCGCACAGTAAACTAGATGAGCACCAAACTCACATATCCTAAATTATATTCTCTGCTCCGAGTTGCATGTTGTTATGGAGGTGTCGGCAGCCACTTCAGAGTTAGTTGCAATGATATTTTCAGATATAGTGAGGATAACGTTATTTTGTTCTGTATGAAAAAGCACGTGTCTATTGGTACCAAACTTACCACATTATATCTTGTGGTTGGGAGTTCATTTTCCAGAGAGTTTGAAGTGAATCTAGGAATTAGGATTTAAAAATAACTCCTTTGTGGAAATGTACCACTCCTAGTCTCACTACTTCTTCAACTCTCTCTAGTTAACAAGTAGATGGACTGTAACACTTCATAGTTTAGTCCAGCTAGCTGTAGACAAGATCTCAGACAAGGGGCTAGGTATATTAATAATAATTTTAACAACAATAATTCAGAGATTTTAAGGCCAGAAGGGACCATTGTGATCATCTAGCCTGACCTCATGCATAACATGGACCATCAATTTTTCCCTGCATTCATTCCTGCGTCAAGTCCAATAACTGTGCTTAGACTAGAGCATGGTTAGAAAAACAACCAATCTTGAGCTACAAATTTCCAGTGATGGAGAATCCACCACAACCCTTGGTAAATTTTCCAATGGTTAATAACTCTTTGTGGTAAACATTTTCACCTTATTTCTAGTCTGAATTTGTCTAGCTTCAATTTCCAACCACTGGTAGTTATGCCTTGTTTTGCTAGATTGAAGAGCCCTCTATCAAATTTCTGTTCCCTAGCTAGGTACTTATAGACTGCAATGGCATTACCCCTTATCCTTCTTTTTGATTAGATAAATAAATTGAGCTCCTTAAGTGTTTCACAATAAGACATGCTTTCCAGTCCTTTAATCATGGTTCCGAGAAGAGCCATGACAATCTCCACTTGATCAACATCTTTCTTGAAATGTGGACACTAGAATTGGACACACAATTCCAGTGACAGTCACCTCAGTGCCAAATGCAGAGGTAATATAAACTCTGTACTCCTACTAGATATCCCCCTGTCTGTACATTAGTCCTTCTGGCCACAGCATGGCACAAAGCTCATGTTCAGTTGACTATCCAACATGACCCCAAAGTCATTTTCACAATCACTGCTTCCTACTATAGAGTCCCCATCCTGTAAGTAATGTCTACATTCTTTCTTCCTAGATTTGTGACCTTACATTTGTCTATATTGAAGTGCATAGTATTTGTCTGTGCCCAGCACAGCAAGTGATCCAGATTGCTCTTTAACAAAGAGAGCACTGGTTACTGATATTTATTCCTCCTCCAATCTTTGTGTAATCTTCAAACTTTATCCCTAATTATTCTCCCCCTTCCTCCCAAGTCAGTGATAAAAATGTAAAAGAGCATACATCCAAAAAACAATCCCTGTGGGGAAAACCGATCCCCAATGGAAACATAGATGCTCAATGATGAATCTCTATTTACAATTATGTTTTGAGACTTATCATTTAACTAGCTTTAAAAGTCATTAAAAGTGTACCATTTCTCTCTAATTAGAATTGTTGTTTGGTACCAAGTCAAATGCCTTACAGAAGTCTAAATATATTATAACATCTATTACCTTTCACTACCAAACTTATAAACTCATAAAAATATATAAAGTTAGTGTGGCTTGACCTATATTCCATAAACTCATGTTGATTTGCATTAATTATGACCCTCCTTTAAGTCTCTATTAACTGAGTTCCATATCAGCCACTCCATTGTTTTGTTGGGATTGATGACAGGCTGATGGGACTGTACTTATCCAGGGCATCCCATTTATCCTTTTTAGCAATTGACAAAAACATTAACTTTCTTTCTGTCTTCTGGAACTTCCCTGGTAGTTCAAGACTTATTGAAAATTAACATTAATGGTCTAGGAAGCTGTGATGTTATTGACATAAACTGGGACCGTATAGATCATTGTTGCAACCAAGGTCCTGTAGTGGCACCCAAATCTTGTATAAAGGGGGTCAAATGGGGTGTCTAGGACAAGGTTATGGTTTACTGGTTATGATTATGCTGTCTATATGTGTGTATCAGTTTTGTAGTCGAAGTTATGAATATTGGCTCTATACTGTCTGTATGGCAAACTTATGCTATGCTTCTGGGTGACATCCCAGACAAGCTGAGATTGGCTCTGCCTAGCCTGCTTGATGGCCCATTAAGGACCATCAGCTATACAATGGACCCATTGAGAGAAGGCAGATACGCCTTGTAACTCAGCAAAGTATGAGGGGACTGGCCCATGTGACTCCAGGCTCCATCTTGCTGTAATTTTCCACAGTAAGAACAAAGAGGTGTTCTTACACCTGGAAAAGACTATATAAGGCTGATGCCTCATCTCCATCGGGTCTTCAATCCTGCTTCATACCTCTGGAGGAACTTTGCTACAAGCTGAAGCTTTGAACAAAGGACTGAGGACCCATCCCAGCGGGGGATGTATTCCAGAGACTTGATTTGAACCTGCAGTTTATTCCATCGCTGCTGCAAGCCTGAACCAAGAACTTTGCCATTACTGTATGTAATTGATTCCATTTAACCAGTCCAAACTCTCATCTCTATCTTTTTCCTTTTATGAATAAACCTTTAGATTTTAGATTCTAAAGGATTGGCAGCAGCGTGATTTGTGGGTAATACCTGATTTGTATATTGACCTGGGTCTGGGGCTTGGTCCTTTGGGATCAGGTGAACCTTTTTTCTTTTACTGGGGTATTGGTTTTCATAACCATTTGTCCCCATAACGAGTGGCACTGGTGGGAGTACTGGGAAGCTGGAGTGTCTAAGGAGATTGCTTGTGAGACTTGCGGTTAGCCAGTGGGGTGAGACCGAAGTCCTCCTAGTCTGGCTGGTTTGGTTTGCCTTAGAGGTGGAAAGAACCCCAGCCTTGGGCTGTAACTGCCCTGTTTGAGCAATTTGTCCTGAGTTGGCACTCTCAGTGGGGTTCCGCCAGAACTGCATTGTCACAGAAGCTCCTCGGCCAGTTCTTTTAAACACCTTGGAAGCAAGTTATTTGGACCTGCTGATATAAAAATGTCTAAGTTTAGTAGCTGCTCTTTAACATAAGCTTTAGTTACAACTGGAGTAGAAAATATTTCATCATGATGAATGTTAGCTGTTCCCCCCCCCCAAAGATGGACAGAATTTTTTTTTAAACACTTCTGCATTATTGTTGACAATTCTACCATGTCCATCTAGTAATGGATTAATACCAATGTTAGGGTTCCTTTTGTTCATGATATAGTTGGTGGGGAGAAAGAGATGTGTGGTTATTCTTTTAATTGTCTAACTCTTCTGGCCATAGATTTCTCCTTACATCCCTTTGCTTCGCTTATCAATTTTTCTACACATCCTAGCTTCTCATTTATATTCATTTTTCTCAAACCTCCCCCCCCCCACTTTTCCATTTGTTATGTATTGAGTATTTTTTTAAAAATGTATAGCCACTTTCACTTCCGCTCAAAGCCATGCTGGTCTTTTTAACCAGCATAGCTTTCTCTCTCTGCTGTAGGATTGTGGCTTTTTGGGCATCTAGTAAAATGTTCTTATCAGTTTCCAATTATCATTCACATTTTTCTGTTTAAATTCTTTCTCTAGCTGATGGGGCTCATAATTGTTTTCAGCTTTGTGAAATCGGTCCTTTTAAAGCACCAAGTATATATTACTAGTTTGGACTTTATTCTGTTTGTACACACCAATGTAACCAAATCAGGATCACTTGCACCTAAGCAACCACAATTTTTTTAGTTCTGAGATCAATTCCTCTTTGTTTGTTGAGTTGGGGGTCTCATGTAGAATTTACCCATGTTGGATGCAACAGACCTCCAGCATATGCCACTCAGATAGAAGTCCCCCATTATAATGCAGCTTTTTTTCCTCCTACACATTATATATGTGTGTTTAAGAAAACAGTCATCCTGCTCTCTAGTATATGGTGATCTGTAGCAGACACCAAGTAGTGTCCCATCTTGTGCTTTATCTGTTACAACATCAATCCATAAGCATTCAAGATTATTTGCTTCAGAACTATCAGTAACTTGGAAACAGGTAATGCCGTTTTTCACAGAGTGCCACTCTCCCGCCACTTCTATCCATTTGAGCCTTCCTAGACAGGTTACAACCAGTGTGGTTGTTCATTTAAAAAACAAAAATCTGGTCAGGTGAATCTCCCACCAGGTTTCAGTAATTCCAAGAAGTCAAATCTACGCTCATTAATGATCAGTTCCAATTCCTTTTGTTTTGTTACCCAGGCTCCTAGCATTGGAATATAGGCAATTAAAGAATTTCTTGTCTTCAGGTCCCTTGGTACTTTGATTAATTTTATTCTTGACATCTTGAATTTGTGCTAAATGCATGCTCCTTTGTTCCCCTTGTTCACCCTTCCATTTTATTGTTTCTCAGCCTCCTGACACACTATAGCCAGCCTGTCCCTTGGAAGATTGGTTCCCCCTCTACTAGAAGACATCCAAACTGTCCAGCCACCTCTTTATAAAGAACGTGGACCAGTGTTCCACGAAACCAAAACCCGCAA
This sequence comes from Trachemys scripta elegans, assembly GCF_013100865.1. Classification (NCBI taxonomy): domain Eukaryota; kingdom Metazoa; phylum Chordata; order Testudines; family Emydidae; genus Trachemys; species Trachemys scripta. The sequence continues at coordinate 91,103,291 of NC_048299.1, forward strand.
CCTTACACCACTTACCTAGCCAGGGGTTCACTTCCAGAATCTTATGACTTTTGTCTTCCTTGACTTTCATGACAGAACAGATCTCAAGAAGAAGATTACTTGGATATTCCCCTCCTGTAGCACCCTTTAAAAACCTGTGAAGTCATCTATAATATGTGAAATATCACATGACACTGTGTCATTAATGCTGGTATGGACCATCACAAATGGTTTCTTGCCCACAGACTCCAGAAGCCTATCCAGTCTTAGGTGATGTCTCATGTCTTGTCTCCAGGAAGACAACACACCATTCTATTGTCCACATATCCCTTGTAGAACATTATTTCCATTCTTCTTAGTATACACTCTCAGATATGATTGTATGTCTTCCTTGCCTTCTGAGTGTCACTGCTAAATACAAGGTGGAACAGATAATTTAAATCTTTACACTAAACAGTCTGTTCCACTTTATATTTAGCAGTGACACTCATAATACCTTTCCCAGACCTGAAGAAGAGCTCATATAAGATCAAAAGCTAGTCTCTTTTACCAACAGAAGTTGGTCCAATAAAAGATATTACCTCACCTACCTTGTCTCGCTAACATCCTGGAACAACATGGCTACAGCAACACTGCAAACAACCATGTAATATTGACAGTATTAAACAGCATACTGTGACAGACCCAGACTAGTGGGGTACAGGAGTCTGGTAGAGGGCAAATGTACTGGTCACTGGATGAGTAGTTTTCTGTTCCCTGAGTGACCAGAGCAGGGGCTGCACTAGAGTAATCAGGAACCGCTAGAACCAGTTAAGGCAGGCAGGCTAATTAGGACACCTGGAGCCAATTAAGAAGAAGCTTCTAGAATCAATTAAGGCAGGCTAATCAGGGCACCTGGGTTTTAAAAAGGAGCTCACCCCAGTTTGTGGTGGGAGTGTGAGGAGCTGGGAGTGTGTACTGCTGGAGGATTGAGGAGCGCAAGCGTTATCAGACACCAGGAGGAAGATCCTGTGGTGAGAATAAGGAAGGTGTTTGGAGGAGGCCATGGGGAAGTAGCCCAGGGAGTTGTAGCTGTCATGCAGCTGTTACAGGAGACACTATAGACAGCTGCAGTCCACAGGGCCCTGGGCTGGAACCTGGAGTAGAGGGCGGGACTGGGTTCCCCCCAAACCTCCCAATTGACCTGGTCTGTGGGTTCTCCCAGAGGGGAAGGTCTCTGGGCTGTTCCCCAACCCACATGGTGAATCTCTGAGGCAAGAAAATCCGCCAATAAGAGCAGGACCCACCAAGATAGAGGAAGAACTTTGTCACACTGGTGTTAGGAGTGGGATCTTGGGGCTCACAGTGTGGCGGAAGAAGGAGGGTGATTTAAACAAAAAACAAAAAAAGGGAGAGGGTTTATTTTTTTTCACCACAATGGATGACGTAGTGCGGGCACTGATACAAGCTACGGCGGCCCAGCAGGAGGCTACCCGTGTCCAGGCAGCCGCCCAACAGGAGGCAGTGTGGCTGCAGCAGGAGACTAATCGCCTGCTGATGGACCAGGCTGCTCAAGACCGAGCTATGTTGCGGGAACTAGTAAACTAGGTAAAGTCCCTTACAGAGCTGAATCGCAGCCATGATGGGATGCGGCTCATACGGGCCAGCTATTGGCTGCAGAAAATGACATGGGAGGATGATGTAGAGGCATACCTTCTGGCCTTTGAGAGGACAGCCCTACGGGAGGCCTGGCGTCGAGATCAGTGGTCTGGCATCCTTGCCCCATTCCTGTGTGGGGAGACCCAGAAGGCCTACCATGATCTGCCTGAAGAGGCTGCGGCAGACTACCCCCAGCTGAAAGCAGAGATTCTGGCCAGATCTGGGGTAACGACAGCAGTGCGGGCCCAGCAGTATCACGGTTGGAGGTACCAGGAAGACAAAACCCCGCGGTCCCAATTGTATGACCTCATCCATCTCGCACGAAAGTGGTTGCAAACAGAGTCCCGGAGTCTGGAAGAGATACTAGCGGTTCTGGTCATCGACGGATACATGAGGGGACTACCACCAGACCTTCATGCCTGGGTAAGCCAGAACGAACCCTCCACCTATGATGAGGTTGTCGCCCTGGTAGAGAGGCAAAGGACAGCGAGGGAGCTGACCCGACCAGTTAAGGAAGAGGCACCCGGGTTAAACTAGCAGCACCAAGCCCTAAAGTTTGGTGACTGGGCCAGCAGGAGGGCCCAGGTGGAAAAAGAGAGAGGCTGAAGGCCCATTAGAGGCCACAAAGAGTCAGAGCACTGAGGGAGAAGAGGATTGTGATGTTAGACTGCCCAAACCAAGAGACCGGGGAACGCCTAGGGCTCCATACAGATGTTATGCCTGTGGGGAGTGGGGACACATAGCTGCACAGTGTCCCAATGCTGAGGAGCCTATGCAGTGTAACCTGGGGAACTGGGCAGATCCATGCTCCCTAATCCACCTTGTGGGGGTCTCACTAACCCCACATATGTATACCAGACCAGTGAAACTAAATGGGGTAGGGATCACAGCACTGGTTGATTCAGGGAGTGCTATCACGCTTATCTCAGGGAAGCTCGTGAAGCGTAGTCAGCTGCTGCAGGCTAAACGTACGGGGATAACATGTGTCCATGGGACAGTTAGTTACTACCCCACCATTCCAGTAAAAATCGAGATCCAAGCGAACACTACTGAGGTAGCAGCAGGTGTAGTCCCTAAACTCCCATACCCGGTGCTCATAGGGAGGGACTTCCCAGGGTTTGGAAACTTACTCCCAGTAGGGGGATTGGAGAAAGATGGGGACCCTAAAATTGATGAGGCATCCACAGCAGACTGTCAACCCCCAATCTTCTCTGAAATATCCCCAGATTTGTTCTCCACTCCCAGACAGGGTAGAAAGACAAAAAGGGAAAGAAGGGAAGCTAAGGCCTTGGAAACCCGAATACTGACCCAAAGCCAGAGGGTTGCTCTTGTAGGTAGGTGGACCCGCGCAGCTGAAAAGGAGGCCACGCAGGAGGGAGAAGCATCTGAGTCTGACCCCCACCCTAATGCTTCTGAACCAGTAGAGGCAACGGAGACTGGACTCCTAGATCTTGGGCAGATTAGCCCCGGGAGAGGAAATTTTGGACGGGATCAGGCAGAAGACCCAAGGTATGACAACATTAGGAAGGAGGTGACTGAATAGATGGGGTCCCCGTGGAAGGAAAAACCCAGGGACCAGGACCCTACTTCCTAATGAAAAAGGATCTCTTATATCGGGTTGCACAAGTACAGGGGCAGAAGGTACAGCAGATCCTAGTACCTCAAAAACACCAGAACGCTGTATTAAGTCTTGCTCATAGTCATCTTTTTGGGGGGCATTTGGGAGTAGAGAAGACCCTGGCATGAGTCCTACGACGGTTCTTCTGGTCCGGAGTACATGAAAAAGTGCGGAGGTAATGTGCCTCCTGCCCGGAGTGTCAGCTGCACAGTCCCCGTCCACACTTGAGGGCACCTTTAGTACCCCTTCCCATCATAGAGGTCCCCTTCGAGCGAATAGCCATGGACCTAGTGGGATCCCTGGAGAAGACAGCTCAGGGCCACCAATATATACTTGTTGTTTTGGACTATGCTACTCGCTACCCAGAAGCCGTTCCCCTGCAGAACACGGCCTCTAAAACTATATCCAAAGAGCTGGTGGGGATCTTTGCCTGAATGGGGCTACCGAAGGAGATATTAACCGACCAAGGAACCCCATTTATGTCGAAGCTAATGAAGGACCTCTGTACGCTGCTTCATATACATACCCTGAGAACTTCGGTGTACCATCCACAGACTGATGGGTTGGTAGAAAGGTTTAACCGAATCCTCAAGGCTATGATAAGGAAGGTGGTAAGTCGGGATGGGAAGGATTGGGACACCCTACTACCCTGCCTTATGTTCGCTATCTGGGAGGTACCACAGGCCTCAGCTGGGTTTTACCCCTTCGAGTTATTATACGGATGTCACCCCCATGGCATACTAGATATTGCCAAAGAAGTCTGGGAAGAGGAACCCAATGAGGGGAGAAATATAATAGAGCATGTAATGCAGATGCGAGACCGGATAGCCCGGGTTACCCCTATTGTACAGGAACATTTGGAGAAAGCACAGGAGGCCCAACGAACCCATTACAATCGCCAGGCAAAAGTGTGACAGTTCCAACCAGGGGATTGGGTTATGGTGTTGGTACCCACGGCAGAAAGCAAGCTTCTGGCCCAATGGCAGGGGCCCTATGAGGTGGTTGAACCCGTGGGGGAAGTAACCTACAAGGTGCGGCAGGCAGGACGCAGAAAACAAGAACAGATTTATCACATTAACCTTCTGAAACCCTGGCATGCACAAGAGGCATGCACAACGGTCCAAAAAGACCTAACCCAGGAAAACAAGCCTTCCAAACAGGTGAGAGTGTCTCCCGATTTAACACAAGACCAGAAGAATGAGGTGTCTGAGATGATCTTCCGGAACCAAGATGTGTTCTCGGCAAAACTGGGTCGAACAACCGAGACATATCACCACATCATCACGAACCCTGGGGCCAGAGTAACAATGAGGCCCTATCGGGTGCCAGCGGCAAAAAGGGAGGAAATAAAAGCAGAAGTAAAAAAAATGCTGGAGTTGAGGATCATCGAAGAATGCCACAGTCAGTGGTCCAGCCCAGTCGTGCTGGTGCCCAAACCTGATGGCACCACAAGATTTTGCAACAACTTCCGGCAACTAAAGGAAGTATCCCAGTTCGATGCGTACCCCATGCCTCGCATAGATGAGCTAGTGGACCATCTGGGTAATGCCCAGTACTTGACTACCCTAGACTTGACAAAGGAGTACTGCCAGATTCCCCTTGCAGAAAACGCAAAGGAAAAGACTGCGTTCTCTACACCAGAGGGTCTTTTTCAATATACTGTCCTCCCTTTTGGACTACATGGGGCCCCAGCTACCTTCCAGCACCTCATGGACAAGCTATTATGCCCGCATAACAGTTATGCTGCTGCCTACTTGGACAATGTGGTCATTCATACCCCAGACTGGGAAACCCACCTGGAGAAGGTGGAGGCAGTCCTCGATACCTTCAGGTGAGCTGGCCTTACAGCAAACCCTGCCAAGTGCGCTGTAGGGTTTACAGAGGCCAAATATCTTGGCTACATTGTGGGAAAAGGTCTGGTAAAACCCCAAGTGAACAAGTTAGAGGCCATCCAAAATTGGCCCCGACCAAGTTGCAAAAAACAAGTCTGGGCGTTCCTAGATGTGGTGGGATATTACCGATGATTTATCCCCCACTTTGCCACAAGGGCAAGCCCCCTGACAGACCTAGTGAAAGCCCGTGGACCTGATCTGGTGAGATGGTCTGACGCAGCAGAGGAAGCATTCACAGACCTATGGACTGCCCTCTGCAATAACCCCGTACTGACAGCCCCTGATTTCACCAAGGAGTTTATCCTGCAGACGGATGCATCGGAAGTAGGGTTGGGGGCTGTTCTATCACAGATGGTCGGGGAGGAGGAACACCCAATTCTATACCTCAGTTGGAAACTCCTTCCAAGGGAACAAAAATATGCAGTGGTGGAGAGAGAATGCCTTGCTGTAAAACGGGCCATGGAAACATTGCGCTACTACCTGCTCGGGCGCAGATTTGTCCTCGTGACCTACCATGCCCCTCTTCAATGGATGCAGCGGTACAAGGAGAAGAACACAAGGGTGACAACATGGTTCTTATCCCTCCAACCTTTCCAGTTCCGTGTGCAACACAGAGCAGGGAGCCGTCATGGCAACACCGATGGCTTGTCACGTGTGCACTGTCTGGCGTCCCAAGCTGCCCAACCCCTTGGCGTTGAGCTGGGGGGAGGGATATGTGACAGACCCAGACCAGTGGGGTACAAGAGTCTGGTAGAGGGCAAATATACTGATCACTGGATGAGTAGTTTTCTGTTCCCTGAGTGACCAGAACAGGGGCTGCACTAGAGTAATCAGGAACCTGCTAGAACCAGTTAAGGCAGGCAGGCTAATTAGGACACCTGGAGCCAATTAAGAAGAAGTTTCTAGAATCAATTAAGGCAGGCTAATCAGGGCACCTGGGTTTTAAAAAGGAGCTCACCCCAGTTTGTGGTGGGAGTGTGAGGAGCTGGGAGCAAGAGGCGCAAGGATCTGAGAGTGAGAGGGTGTACTGCTGGAGGATTGAGGAGCACAAGCGTTATCAGACACCAGGAGGAAGATCCTGTGGTGAGAATAAGGAAGGTGTTTGGAGGAGGCCATGGGGATGTAGCCCAGGGAGATGTAGCTGTCATGCAGCTGTTACAGGAGACACTATAGACAGCTGCAGTCCACAGGGCCCTGGGCTGGAACCTGGAGTAGGGGGCGGGCCCGGGTTCCCCCCAAACCTCCCAATTGACCTGGTCTGTGGGTTCTCCCAGAGGGGAAGGTCTCTGGGCTGTTCCCCAACCCACATGGTGAATCTCTGAGGCAAGGAAATCCACCAATAAGCACAGGACCCACCAAGATAGAGGAGGAACTTTGTCACAATACATATAGCTTGTACAAAATATTTATATAGACTGTATTGCATATACAGGACAGAATTTCTGCAAAGAAAAATTCTTTAATTTGTGTTCTTTAAAAATTCAGTATGGTATTTAACGTAATGAAAGTTATACATACTATAGCCTGATTGATAGTAAGATTGTGTATGGCATATCTTTCAGTACATAAAACTAGCAATTTTAATAAAAGATGTCACTTTAATTTGGAGCTTAAGCATAGGCAAATATTTTCCAATTTGTTAGGCCACTGGCCCAAAGCACGGAAATAAATTCTTCTGATGAGTTCTGTCACCACATTGTAATTCCAACACTCCAATTTTCTGAAATTAACCAGACCCATGCCACACTTTGCTGTACTACTGCAGCCTCAGATGCTTCCAGAATGTTTTCCAGGACTGCCTTAAGGTTGTATCAGAGTGGGAGCAATCACACAGAGATGTGTGTGTGCACAGGGGTGCTTTGCAGTTGGTAACTGATTTAAGTTAAGTTATAAGCTCATGAATCAGGAAAATGATTTATTTCCTGTTCATATTCTGGGCCAGGTTCTCTTCTTGCTGTTACTCATGTAAATGTGGAACCATTACATGGAGTTCAGTTGAGTTATTCTGCATTTACCAGCAAAAGTGAAATCAAAATCTGACCCTTTGCATGCAGACTATCACTGGTAATTGCACCAGTGAAAGGAAAGAAAAATTGTAAACTGACGCCAACTGCTGCAATGTCTTAATCTTTTTGAGGTTTCTTTATGTGCTGCTTTTGAAGGGGCTTTCCTTCTTGATTGTGCCATCAGCCAAATCTCATACTGAAACTGTTGTCAGTCTTCAACAAAAAAGCAATTGACTGCCATTACGCTTCTTTTTAAATCATCACTATTCCTTGTAGAGCAAAAGAGTTACCTTGGCCCCAAGATTATGCCATCTAGGGGAATGTGTCTGGAGTCTTTTGAAGTTTCCCTTTCAGGCATTCATACTTATAAAGGATCTTAGTTTTTCAGTGCAGAAGGCCTGATGACTGCATTCAGGAGTTGGTCAGCTCTTTAAAGCCCAGTATTGCCAAACAGTGGTATTTGCTCTTAATTCGGTAGTGTTGAATGGTTTGCAATTACTGCGCTTCACACAGTGTAGGAATGGGCCAACAGAGAATGGGTACCCATCTGTTGGGGGGCAGGGGAAGTGTATTATTTCTGAAGCAATACAGCATGAGTTTGGGTACACTCCATTTAAAATACATTGCACAACAAGCTGCAAAGGCACCCATCTTAAACAACATGGAATTTTCTATTGAAATCTCACTGGTTAAAATCATTTTCTTTTCAGAACTGCCTAACTGTGTAACGCCGACAAACCCTGGTCGTTGGCGGGATTGAACCTGGGACCTCTGGAGCTTAGTGCACGAGCCATTACCGCATGAGCTAAAAGCCAACTGCCTGTAGAGCAGACTCATTTAACTCTCTCTAAGTGGTCTCGGTGCCACTAGATGGGACAGAACACCACACCCAGAAGGTGTGTGGGTTACAATTGCACAAGTAATGTTGTCTTTGTTTTGACTTGTACTTCCAATGTGTGTGAGCAGGTATTAGAAACAGAAGCTTTCTGTCCTCCTTCCCCTTGTTTGTGCCAAGATATTGGGATGCATCAAGAGTCCACATATTCCAAAAGAAAGCATGTCAGCCTGCTGACCACCTGCCTTGGCACAAGTGTGCAGTCAGTCATCTTCTAGTAAAAGTTGGAGATATCCCCTATAATTATGTTATAAGATGAACTTTCACAAAGGAGAAATGTGAAATTATAGTACAGGAATGAACATGTCCTGAAGAATGAATCTGGAGCTAATGTGCTGTCATTGGACTTGTGTTATGTCACTATAGTATCATATGCATGTATTTTATTAAACCTAATTTCCTTATTTGATAGTGTTACTGGCCTAATGGATGTGGGTGGGGGGAGAGGAAGCAGTAAACACAATATATATTGATTTTAATTAAGGCTTTTGACACAATACCACATGACATTTTCATAAACTAGGGAAATGTGGTCTAGATGAAATTACTATAAAGTAGGTGCACAACTGGTTTTAAAGACCAATGGTACACTGTCAAACTGGATCCTGCAGGGTTCAGTCTTAGGTCCACTATTAGTCAATGTTTTAGTTAATGACTTCGATAATGGAGTGGCGAGTGTGCTTATAAAATTTGCAGATGATGCCAGGCTGGAAGGGGTTACAAAAACTTTGGCGGACAGGATTAGAATTTAATATGACCTTGACTAATTGGAAAATTAGCCTGAATTAAACAAGATGAAATTTAATAAAGACAAGTACAAGTACTTAGTAAGGAAAAATCAAATGCACAACTACAAAATGGGGAATAACTGGCTAGGTGGTAGTACTGCTGAAAAGGATCTGGGGGTGTTTCTGATCTATTATCAATGTGACACAATTGCAAAAAAGGCTAATTTCATTTTGGGGGGGTATTAGCAGGAGTGTTGTATATAAGACAAGGGAAGTAACTGTCAGGCCTCAGCAGGAGTTCGGTGTCCAATTCTGGGTGCCACACTTAAGGAAAGATGTGGATAAACTAGAGAGAGTCTGGAGGAGAGCAACAAAAATGATAAACGCTTTAGAAAACCTGACCTATGAGGAAAGCTTTTTTAAAAAAAGAAAAGGGCATGTTTAGTCTTGAGGGAGGACCTTATAACAGACTTTGAATATGTTGAGGCCAGTTATAAAGAGGACTCTGATCAATAGTTTTCCATGTTCACTAAAGGTAGGCCAAAAGTAATGGGCTTAATCTGCAGCAAGGGAGATTAGATATTAGGAAAAACGTTCTCACTATAAGGGTAGTTAAGCATTGGAATAAACTGTGACATTTGATTCCATATTCTTTATGAAAATATGCTTATGATATGAATATGACATAACTGAAATATACTTTATGCAGGATGGCTCGTATGAGATCATTGGAAAGATTATGATTTACTGAATGCAATTATCCAATTTGTAGGCCTGTAGCATTTCTGTGTCTGAAGTTAGGAATATTGACTGTTACTTTGGGTGATGCCCCCTGCTAACACTTCAGGTACAACAATGGAAAAGTCAGACAGGGCAGATGGCCCATCAGCAGGACAATGGACTGTGAAAAGCTTGGCCTTCCTGCAGATGCTCTATACAGCCACTGACTCATGGATGCTGTGATACTACAGAGCCAGGTGGTCTTGTCACCTGATACTAAACGTTACCCAGGACTTCTGGTATCTTTCCACTATAAGGGGGGGGGGGGGGGGGTTTGTCAAGTTTGGGAAACAAAGGATTCCTGCCTTATGTAAATCCTATTTAAGGGTAGGGAGGAAGGTAAACCAGACTCCTCCTCTCCATGGCTGTCTGCCCAAGAAGAAAAACTGCATACCCTCCTCCACATTGAGGGAGGAGGCAGATTTCATAATATATCTTTGGGAGGTGGACATCTGTGTGCTGGGGCAAGTCCCTTAAGCTAAGCCTTCCCAGAACTGATCTCTATGTCTGTTTTGTTCTGCAGTTGGGGGTAGTTCTGCCTCTGTGTGTTGGAGGACGCTTAATAGCCTTACTCAGCAAGACAGGTAAAAAGGGTGGCCAAACTGGCATAAAAGGTGGGCTCAGTGGTATCTGAGCACATCAGGTGGCATCCTAAGGGGTCCAACCCATCACACAAACTTCCAAGGGAGATTGTAGAATCCCCATCTTTGGAGGTTTTTAAGCACAGGTTAGACAAACATCTGTCAGGAATGGTCTAGGTTTTATTTCTCTTACCCCAGTGCAGGGGGCTGGAATTTATCTCAAGATTCCTTACAGCCCTACATTTCAATAATTCTATGATTTTTTTTATAACTTCAACATTTAATTAGTTAACATAAAACAATAGTATCTTATATTTTAGATTCTGAAAGTATGACTGTATGAATCGATAGATGTGAATTTCTCCCATATTAGGAACCAACAGCCATAACTGAAATGGTATTTTGCCCTAGCTTTGTAATAACTGCTCAGATCTGATCAGTGATCTCGCTGTAAGACCAATGAACTTGAGCAGGCAACTTTGATCTCCTCCAATATGGTTGGAAGTTTACGCTTTTTGTATGTCATTTGAATGATTCCATTGATTTGCAATAATATCTTGGATTTGATCTGTGACCTCAATGTCATCATATTTTAAGCATATTTAATATACCATGCTTCCAACAGACAACTATACTATATCATATAATACAGTTATCACCTTTAAAAGCTGTACAGTTGCCTCATATAATTTATATTATTGCCAAGATTGCTAAATAATGTCATCATCAGATTTTACACTATTCCCTAGGTATGTATACCTGGCAGCAAGTATAGGAAATACAGCAAACAATAAGGCTACATTATCTAATTATGTAGAAAAAATGGGGCAATCCCTGCACTTATGTCATTTAACCATTATTATTTATTAATATGGAAAGCAACACGACACTAAGGCCCCATTCAGGAAGATACTTAAGTATGTGTCTAATTCTAAACTTGTCTTCAATTCCCACTGAAATCAATGGAAATACTCAAGTGCTAAAGTTAGACATCTTTAAGTACTTTGCTGAGTCAGACCTATGGACCTTAAATCACTGGGAGTATTTTCACTTGCTTCTGTGGGAGTTGAATCAGGCCCTAAATGTTTTAAGGATACAATAATATGCAATTATTTTCTTCATGTCAATGCTTTCTTGTCCAGATTTATCTACATTTTACTTTAACCATGAGATGCTTGAACTGGCCCTATGGAATTTTTTTGTTTGATTTAAGACCTTCTCAGTTTGGCTGTACTGTTTGTTTTTGTGGGGAAGGGACCAAGAAAGGAGAACTTCTTTTATTGTTCCCTTTAGGGGAAGTAAATAGGTAGTTCCTTCTTTGGAGTTATGAATATCTGTTTTTGGCTGGTCATGTTTTCCATCCACGCAACCAACGTGCATATGTAATATATAGCGTGATTAGGGTTTACTGAATGGAAAGCATGAATTATATATAAGGTTTTGGCACAAAATAGTTCCCATCTCCCCAAAGAAATGCCTCTGCATTTTCCCTACACAGACCTAGCTAAAAGATAACATGGTTAGCTGTATTTTGGGTATGGTTTGGTTTTGATTTTTGCTTCGGTCTAATATTACTCAAAGACTCTCTTCTATTTTCTGTTAAGTATTATTTGAGATAAACTAATGGAGATGCAAACACAGGCAGTTCCTCTTTTCTAGGACCTGAATATAAACAACGTAAAATATGTACCTAGCTCCTGGGCACAACAGAGAATCTGACCTTGAATATTCATTCTATGATTTCCACTAGCAGCACACATTTCTAACTTTTTGGCTTCATTGGTTTCCCATTTTTATAGAAATGATTGTACAATTGTGTAGCCGAACAAGGACTTGCCCTTTAGGGCTTGGTTTTTTGTGTGTGTGTGGACGTTTTTGATAAATTCTGCACTTAGACAATCACAAATAATTCCTTATTTCAGTCATGAAATCCTAAACTGTCATGGCATGAGGCTTGTTTTGCTTTTTGGATACCTATTACTTGTGGTTAACATTCTTATTCTGTTACCATACTTAGTCTGGATTTCAACAGTAAATGCTGCAAATATGTCAATGGTGATTATTATAAAAATCCCAATCCTAAATGTCGTACTGATTCTTGTTCTCTCCAGTTTTAAGGTTATACACTTTTCATTAGAAGTATTTGAATTATTGGTTCCACATCGTTATCAGTGAATTTAGCTATTTTCTCCTTTTGTGAATCATTCACAAACTGATCCTGATATCTACTGATGCACTTGTATTTCACAAGTATTCTGCTGAAGAGTTTATGTAAATAAATACCCTGTGAGTTGTTCGGCATCTGTTGGCTTTGACTTTGTTTTCAATAACTGGTTCTTCAGTTTTTGTGGTGTGTGTATTATCACCCGACTGATGTAAAATTGTTTCAGCTCAATGATTGGAGGGCTGACACTTTTTAAACTGGAATATAACCAATTATTAATAGGACATAATAAATACCCTTTAATTAACGCAATTCAGTACAAATTTTGGGACAAATCATCACTTGTGCTAAAATTTGTGGAGCTTTCATGTTCCATAACATTTTTACATATAAACTGGTAACCAGCTGAAGACTCTTCAGCAAGGAATAACATCACCCCGTAAATAATAGTAGAGCAAACTCAGCAAGTTTATTCACAAAATTTATCCTTAAATCACTTGCACTACTTGACCAGTTTTAGTTTTCAAGAATAACATCCAACAATGATACTCAGTTTTGTCTAGTACATTGTGTCCTTAATGCAAATAGTACATTTGTTACTAAATCTTTATGAAAAATAAACAGAATTGTTGACACTACAATTAATTGTCTTACATAAGTATTAAAAGAGTGTCAGTTATGCAATGGAAGAGAATATAATAGATTGAAGCAGTATATGTTACCTACGTACTATTAAACCCTATCAACAATTTTTAACCCATTCATCTCACTTGGTCCATGTTACCTCAGAGTTGTTAATTTGATAGCATATCCTACCGTCTTTTTCTCTTAATTCTTTTAATCTCGTCTGTCACATTTCTAGAGTCAGTATTTGTTTTGCAAATATAGGAACATCTGATGATCTGCCATTGCATAGATGAGTGGTGCAGAGGGAGCTTAAGAGTCTTCTCCATTCTTGTGTGCCCCTTTCTGAACCAAATGGAACTCTTATTGGCTACTGTTGCTGTGCTAAAACAGGTGTATGTGGCTGAGTACTGGTCTACATTTAATTTTTGCACCAAATTAACTAAATCGACGGGGGGGAATGGATAAGTGTGAATACACTAAGTGTGGAAGCAGTTGTACTGATACCAGGAAATTTGTATCAATATTGCTTGTTCAGATACCAATGTAAAGCTTCTTATGCCTTACTGCAGACACATTGGTGCAGCCCCCTAAAATAACTAAATCATACGTTTTTCAATGTAGTCAACCCTGTGCAAAAATTGACTGTAGACTAGCCCCGACTGTTAATCCCCATGTGCCTGTGCAACATTTATGCAGGGAAAAGAAATCTAAAAAATACCAAGAAACAGAAACAAATATATATTTTTAAATTTAGGACCCTTCCTATCTCAGGCATACTTGATTTCTTACACCAGAGATTTCTGACCAGGGCTTTGGGGAGAATGACTAGACTGTTTTCTGTGTGTTCAAATATACTTTAGCCAGGCAAGACAATGAAGTCAGCAGGAGAGAAATTGTGTTGATGGCTGCTGGATTGATCAATATGGACAAAAGCCTGGAAGGCATTGAATGATGATACCAGCAAATTGATATTGTGGTTAAAAATATAGTTTAAGCTGTAGCCTCACAAACTAAAATGCTAGTTAAGACTAAGGCCATCCTAAAATATTAAAGGTCAACTTGAAAAATGACCCTCTTTGTGGGGAGGGGGGAAGAGCTGTAGCATTTCTGCAAGGATAACCAGATGAAAAAATGATCTTGTCGTCTTTATGGATATTTATGACTGTGAAACAGGTACTGGCAGTAGGAAGCAAGAGGAAATTGAGTCTTTTGAGGGGGAAGAAGGGAAAGTGTTTTTTATCTTATCCAAACTTATCTGGGTGACAGGTGAAGAGAAAAGAATTCCAGAAGGTGATGCAGTGGAAATGGCCTTGCTTTTTCCAGATGAAATGTGAGTAATCTAAAATGAGATATGCATGTCTGAACTGCTAACAGTTCGCTTGAAATATAAGAGTTTAAATCAAGAAGAAAATGCGACAGATTCTGAGATCCAAAGAGACTGGCTCATTAATGTCTTCATTTTTAAGTGTTCTGTATGTAATATACCAAAAAGATATGTGCATTTTAAAACTTTGTGTATGTATTATTAGGAAGAGAGAGGTTTCAGGCCAGTCCCTTACAACTCTCATTCTCAGATTTGATTTTTGCAAATACAGTTGGTCTCTATAGTTACCTAGAAGGTTGCTTCTAATGTCAGACTATGGAATTCTTCTCATGTCACTCACTGGAATTGGAAATTGTGTAATTATAGTCATAAGCTGAAAATCTATGGCAGCACTATGATGTGGATTTGGTTGGCCTTTCAGGGACTTATGTACTTTCAGGGTCATTCATCATTGCTCAAAAGTTGCCTGAGGTGGTATTAAATTATTCCTAATTCCCATAAAGGCATATCCAGCATTTCTAATGGTTGAATAAGGGTTGTGCATGAGTATTGACTTATTGAGACCATAGACAGTGACACAAGGTAGCACAACCATAACCCTAAATAGACTGTCTTTGTTCTGTGTTTGTACAGTGTGTAGCCCAACAGGGTCCTAGTCCATGATTTGGGCTCCTAGGCACTAAAATAATACAAACAATAAATAATAATAGATAGACGGGTGATAGAAGCCAAAAAGCAGGGGTTTTAGTGCAGGAGAAGCAGCACTATCTCTTAATCCGGGGGAAGGGGGGAGGGGATGAATAATTTGTAACTACTAATTTGTGAAAGAAAAGATACTTTTAGGACGTTGCTTTTTCTGGCAGACTTTGACAGAGATTTCCTCTGTATGTGTTAGGGATGGCTACTTTGAGTATCTAAGATGTCTGTTGCTGGCCACTCTGCATTACATAGTTAAATAATTAGAGAAAAACATTGAGACAATAACCGAACATTTATCAAATGCCTTCAGTGACTGGGAGTCTAGTGGTGCTCAGGCCCGGGTTTATTGGGAGAATTGTTCTTAGAAAATGTTTGTCTAGTGTTGGTAATTGTGCATGACCTCTAGCAAAACCAGCTGGGCACTGCTTTCCAAACTTGGAGTGGAGAAAGCAAAGAATCATCATGTTCACAGTCTGAAAAATTATAAGGCCACTCTAGTTCATAGTGGTGTGATCATGGCGAATGGTCAGTTTGAGGCTGAGACCAAAAATTGTTTCATAGGCCCACCTCAAAATGCTAAAGCTGCCTTTGCCCTCACAATGCTATTGGGAGGATTAATGTCCTGTCAGCACTTTAGGTTTTCAAAGTGCTAATTATATATTATTATAACCCTTCCCATTTGTTACTTTTATTGATGGCTTGGCAGTTTCAATGACACTGTTTAGATTTCTATAGGACTTTCTTGCAGTGTGCATTTCATCTCATGAAGACTACAATCAAATAGTTTCAGTCCTCGTGCCTTGCTGGATATCCTCCAATTAGTGGGGGACTTGTTTATGTCCTATTATTGCTGTACTGTGAAACACTTTAATGCTATATATTACACAGCTGTTTGTTTTCAGCTTTGTTTACTGTGTGTATCTCTGCTGCCAGTGAGATCGTAAGTCTGCTTCTAGCTAACCACCAGTAGATGCAGGAGTGTAAAGCAGTGTAAAGCAATTTCTTTGTTGTTCTAAGGTCCACGGAACCATTACTTCAGTTTTCTGGCAGCTTAGGGGCAGAATCAGGCCTGTCAGTCACTGGCAGCAGGGCAGTGCCAGACTGCCCCCGGTCTGAAATTTCCTCCATTTAATCTAGCCCCACACTGGCCAGAAGTTCAATCTGACCCACCTATGGCAGAGCTTTTCTGAGGGCAATTCCAAAATTATTTGCTAATCTCTGACAACCTGGCTCACTAATGTGTTCCTCTAATTCCCAGCTGTATCCTAGGGCTGCTTTTTATTTTGTGGCAGTGTCCCTTCAGCACCACTTCCCCTTGCTCTTCTGAGGCATTTGCAGCGGCTCTTTCCCTTGCAGTCTTTAGGATGTGAGCTAGACTGAGAAAAGCCGAGAAGGTAAAAGAAGGGTCTGTGTCTCTTGCTCCCCACATTTATTGAGTGTCTTGTCGGGGAGTTTGGCCAGCTCTGTGGGCAGAGTGCAGTCCCCACCAAGGTGGGGTTGCCCCTTGCAGGTAAAGAGCGAGGCAGATTTGGAAAAGAACTGGCTCCATAGCAAGCAACCCCTCCCTTGCCACTTCTCCATCTCCACGAGGGGAATGATACTAAAAGGGTAGTATGTCAGATGGAAGTCCGGGCCTGAGTCCCTAGAGCCTGCACCAGCAGCCATGCATGCTCAGCTGCCTCCTCACCCTCCTTGTCCCTGTAGGCCACCAACGGAGGGCACCAGACAGAGCATGAATGTGCCAATGCTGGACCTACCTGGACCATGTGGATCCTGACTGGAAGAGCAGAGTAGAGTTTCTGGGAAGCCCATCCTTGAGCCCTAGACCAGTGCCTTCTTTGATAGACCCAGAAGGAGCCAATGTGGGAGAATGGAGACAAATAAGCTCTGCCTCTCTGAGGACAAGGAGCTCACTATCCCCTCTGAAGCAGAATTATGGGGACAAACTCCCATAGCGGGGGGAGGAGAGGGGGAGGGAATGAAAAATAAAATCAGTACTGTTTCCCCTTCTCAGCTTTCCAGAGTGCAGCAGGGTAGATCAATGCAATGCAGGCCGTGTGTCACAGGATTTAGTGGAGGATTTTGATATACTGAAATTTGGTTTCATTCCAATTTGGAACAAAAACCATATATTTCAAAACTCTCTGTGAAAGGGAATGGAGTCTTGGCTGTCAGGCAGTCTGCTGGGTGGGCTGCCCTGGGGCTGTGAACCCTGGAAGCCCTGCGGTCCCCAACTCTGGCAGTCTGCATGGTGGCCTGCCCTGGAGCCACGGACACTGGAAGCTCTGGGGTTCCTAACTCAGAGGCAGTCGGTGTGGTGGTCTCATCAGGAGTCATGGACCCTGGAAGCTCTGAGGTCCTCAACTCCAGTGCAGTCCAGGTGGTAGGCTGCCATGAACCCAGGTGGGAAAGTTGGCTGGAAAACAGACAGGCAAGGTTTTGTTGGAACTCTACCAGGGTCCCATCAGAACTTTGCTGAAATTCAACTATCTTCACAGAATGGTTAGATTTTTACAAATAGGCTAATTTCAACAAACATGTCTGCATTTTCCCACCCAGCTGTTCAAAATACCTCTTTGCAAGTGGTAGCTGGAACAAGTGCAGGGCTAGGTGTCCTCTTTACCTCAGAGCTATCTGCAGTATCCCTACCAGTCCTATCTGGAGATAGACTACTGATTGGTGCCAGGCTTTTTAAATTTGTTATCGAAAGGGCTACCTGCAGCTTTGATCTAATGAGGTCATTGTACATTGTCCAGAATGGGGTATCCTATGGAACTGTGCAAGAATTACAGGAACAGCTTTGTCCCATTCCCAGTTTCAGAAACCCATAGAAAGGTTACAACATAAATGAAATCATCCATCATCTGCTTCAGATCAGAGCATTACAATCTGCTCCCCACCCTGTTTCTAGCCTCAGAGTATCTGGGACAAGCGGAGCAGGGCCCTGTCTAAAACACTTAAATAAGCTCCTAAAAGAGGCTTGGCTTCAAAGCATTGCCATTTTATCTCAGACAATTCTTTGATTTCATAGATGGGCCTTTTACTTTTCCCAATTTCAGTCACTACCTTTTGATCTTACATGTACTCTCAGAATCTCTCTCCAGGAATATGGTAGCAACAATACTGAAGGAACAAAATTCACTTTTCTTCTTCTGGACAATCTTTCTGTGGAATTTTTTACAGAGAGAAAGCTGAAGTAATCACACAGACTGAGACGGTTCCTGGAGTATCCTGGATTCAGGATACACCCAGGGTGCCAGAAAAGTTAGCAATAGGCCTGGGGTGAGATGAATAATATTGGGTACAAGGTCTCATCTCAGAAGAATGTTAAGAGAAGCTGAAGATTGCCGTAATGGAAAACAAGCGGTGTCACAGAAACAGAAATTCAATTCTTATTGGAGCCTATTGGCAATTTTGCTTTCATAGACAGGCATGCTTCAAGGTTCCAGAGTTAATCTGGTACCTATCCAATAATTCCAGTATCCCCTCTGCATCTCACTGTCTCATCTGTTGGCAGATTATCTAGCTCAAATTGTATATTCTCCACCCCCACAATTGGGATTATTATACAACAGTTTATTTTTGAAGGGATCTTCCCAGTTCAATACAGAGAATGGGTACCAGAAAGTGAGAACACAGCATCCATCATCTGGAATATCATGTTCATTGAGGGCTCAGAACCTCCTTCCATGGATAACAGACCTATTCTGGTCATGATAGTCAACATGTCTGACAGTTTTCATATTAATTCTTCTGCGCTGGGCAGAGCAAAATTTCCTGTCCCCGTGGACTGCACAGCAAGAAGGAGATGAACACTAAGACATATATGGCAGAAGACTGATTAGCAGAGTGGTTCCTATACCCTGAAATATCTCTCTCATCATAAATCAATTGGTGGGCTGGTTATCAACCTCTTTGCATTTGGACACAGCATATAAACTGCCCTGCAGTTTCTCTGTATGTCATGACCTAGGATGTGATGTGGGGAATGACCTCTGGCAAAGCTGTGCAAAAATCCCTGCCATATGTCTTCCTACCTTTTCCACTGCTTCCTACAACAGTACAAAAGATAGAAACGAGAACAGTAATCATACTGTTTATGCCTTTCTGGCTGTGGAAGCTATGGCTCTCCAACTAGATTAGCCTAGCATTGGACCTTTGGATGCCTTTATAGCCCAAAGGCGGTTTGCTACTAGAAGACTAATCCACTACCTGGGAGTATACAGGTTTAGAATAAATACTTACCCTACACCATGAATTTATGTTGGTATAACTATGTTGCTCAGAGATATGAAAAAGTCATACTCCTGAGTGGTGCAGTTATACCATCTGAACGCCAGGTATAGACTACACTATGTCAATGGGAGGGTTTCTCCTGTTGACATAGTTACCGCTTCCCAGGGAGTGGAGTACCTATGCCAATGGGAGAAGTTCTTCTGTTTAAGTACTACAGGGGCACAGCTGCACCAGTGCAGCTCCACCATTGCAGTGATGTAAGTATAGATAAGCCCTTAGATGATCTGATTATTGCTTTCCTGGGCCCCAAAAGTGAAGTCAGCAAGTAAAACTTATTCAACTGGCCGGTGCAAAGTCCCTAGTTTAATTACCATGTTAACATTTAATGTTCTCAGCATTTTCAAGAAAAGGAAGTTTTATACAAATCCCAACATTAAATACTTCCTTAGGTCATCTACCATATTCCAGACCTGCAAGGTCATAGAGCATGACCTTGGAACCCAATTCTGCTCCACAGACTACTACCCAGATTGAGCCCCTGAGGGAGGTGTCATCATAATTCCTACCCATTAGAGTAGGCTTCCCAATGGCGACCATCTCCAATCAGATGAGCCTTTTATTTGAAGCTGGAAGCCTTCTCTAATGAGACCTAGTTTTGTACTTTTAATGCAGACAGGTAGTCCTCACCCTGTCATAGCATTCATTGCCTAAATAAATTCAAGAAGTATTCTCCCTTCAGTTATGCATCACAGTCCAGCCCTTAGGAGCACTGACAATCTCAGGGCATAACAGCCATGTTTCTTGTATTGGGAGGTGACAGACTGCCACATGCAGTCTTCTCCATGCCTTAGTGCCCAGGGGATAACAGAAAAGATATCTATCTATAATCTACCTTGTTTTGGATGTTCACCTTTAAAGGATGATCCTGCTTCCCACCCTGCTGGCACACTGCTATAAAAATCTCATTATAATGCATCTCTGGACCTTAGCACAAACAAGAATAGAAAAATGTATCTGAGTGTGACGTTCCCCTCTGGTGTTGTCTGGACCAGTGATTTGCTAGGCCTCTCCAATCCTTGACTCTAGGAGTCAGCCTTACCCTGCTCTGCTGTGAGAACCCCCACTCCTGGGCTGTTCACGCACAGCCTCTGGCATGTAAGCTGCTCCCAGCAACTTGCAAGCGAATGACACTAGCCAATATCTCTGGTCCCAGCCACAATCCTGGGAACCTCCATCTTGCAGTGTCCAGTTATGCCCGCTGGACGCTGCAAGCTTATATAAGTTTGTCAATTTAACAAAGAAATTGATATGTAGCAGATTTGTTCTCCCAAGGGGAGTCTCTGACACACTACAAACCAAATGCACTGCTTCAGGTAGAATAAACAATCAGATATATTAACTATAAAGGTAGATTTAAGTGATTATAAATCAAAGCATAACAAGTCAGATTTAGTCAAATGAAATAAAAGCAAAACACATTCTAAGCTGATCTTAACACTTTCAATGTCTTTAAAAACTTAGATGCTTCTCACCACAGGCTGGCTTTTCAGTCAGGCTCTCTCTCCCTTTTGATCAGTGTTTCAGTCACTTGGTGGTGGTGGTGGTGTTGTCTGTAGATGTAGGTGGGAGAGAGAGAGCATGGCAAAATGTCTCTCCCTTGTATCATGTCCTTTCTTTCCTCCTGGCTTTGCACCCCCCCTTCAGAGTTAGGTGAGCATTACCTCATCACAGTCCCAAACTGCCCAAAGGAAGGGGGTGACTCCCTCAAGGGTCTAACAGATTCTTTTGTTGCTGCCTAAGCCAGTGTCCATTGTTCCTGTGAGGCTGGGCTGGGTTTGTCCCATCCACACCCTGACGAGTTTTTGCATGGGCTTGCTTTAAGCCGTGAGGATACATTTTCAGCCTCATAACTATATACATGAAATTATAACCTTACTATAACATTACTGTGACAATTAGTATAACAACCATGCTCAGTGTATTATGAGACTTCCGAAGACAGCCAACATGACAAGCTTTGCATTGGATACCACACAATCGTTTTATAAAGATGAACATGGGGATGCAGGGTATCCCCCTGAGGTACAGAGCATCACACTGAGCCTACATGAAAATGTCTGTTCTTTTAGTAATAAGGTCCATAGATTTGGCCATCCTGGAGACAAATGGGTCATCCAGAATAGAGATAGAAATTGACATCAAGGACTTGGCTTTGTTATCAGTAGCTGGAATTTTTCATGCTCCGTAGGAGGAAAAACTATTATGCTCTTTCCTCCAAATATAGTTTAGTTTAGGTAAGTAGAAATGAATTATCCTAACTGTGCAAATTGTCTCGACTGGAGGGAACTTCAGGAGCTGGGGCATCCCCGGCTGCCCGTGACTGAGAAGTTTGGTTCTGCCCCCAACCTGCAAGCAGCCTGCAGTACCCATTGTAGGGATCTGTGGAACTTACTTGAAGAAAGGAGATTTTCAGGTAAGCACAGTTACATATTTCTATTACTCTCCTCTTCTGCATAGGTCGAAGTCTCTCTTCTGGCTTTTCTAACTCAAAATGGCTTGGGTGCCATGCTTCAATGTTTCTACCTCACAGTGTATCTACTAATCGACCAGGGCATCTACTACGATTCTTTACATGATAATCCTCTTAACTGTTTCTGGTTATTTTGGGGAAGTAAGTGGCTGCCAAATACTGTTAAAATTCCAGCCCTTGAAAAAATGCATCCTCACTCCAGATTTTACATTCAAATCTTGAATGCAACCAGCTCTGTGTTACTCTCAGGCTCTTGCAACATCTGGGGAGTGACTTCAGGTTTTCACTAGTAACTCAGTTAATCATGCATCATATAAAATGGTAAATTTATTTTATAACTTGAAGTCAGCACCCTGCTTTATGGCTTAAGTGAAAACTGAAATAATTGATATCGTGAATTTGGGGATTGATACATGCCATAATCAAGGAAATTACATAACCAACATATGTACTGCAGCTTAGTTTGGCATTTCTTTCTTCAGGGAAGGCAGGACAGTGAAGACTAACTGGAGTTCAGAATGAATAGCACTGAAGGGAGGGGGCAAAGCTTGCCACTATTGCTGCCTTCACTGTATTTGTCCAGTCCGTGGAGAACAATCAAATCTCTTTCCAAACACTAAAATCTCTCAAACGAAACAGCTTTACTGTATATGCTTACTTATGTCAAGGTATCTCAAATGCTTTATAAAAGAGTCACAGTAGTTTAATATATCTTTCCTTTACCTTACACATTGGAATGGCCCCAGGTTATGGAATCATGGAGATGGAAAAGACCTATTAAGTTATGTATTTCCTGCCAGGGCAAGATTATTCTCTACAGTATACAGTATTTTCCATCTCAGGCTAATGGCCTTCTAACTCTTCACTGGGGATCCTACTCCAGTCTAATAAAAATCAGTGTTAGGAATTTTCCCTGCTACTCAGTCTAACATTTTCTTTGTTCAGTTTCATTGCATTGCTCCTCATTACACCCCTTTGAAACACCCTCAGCTGTCTTCTCTCTGTGGTATTTACGCAATTTTTGTAGATTGGCATTGTATTGACCCCAACCCCTGCAGATGCAGCTCAGTGAGGAGGAAAAGTGGGACGTCTGTTTCCAAACTGAACATACATAATACAGCATTTTATATACTGAGGGTGAAATATCTTTCTTCTCTTCTCGCCTTTCATTTGAACTAGAGGAGAAGGAAGAAAGTTCTATATTTGTACATGGTACTTGTTCCTTTTCTGAAATCTTTCAAAGTTACATTGAACTGCATCTGCTTATACCAGTCTGAATTTGCCCAGTTGTTTTTTCTCCTCCCCTTCCCCAATCTTCAGATGAGTCAGATACGAGGTCATTTTCCTCCATATAAATTGTTCTGTTGGTGTTTTAGATGTTGCTTAGTCCCCTCCTGAAATTACTCAAGAAATGACAGGACTTACTTTTGTATCTCTTTCATGTAGCCACAGTATTTATCAGCTCCATTTCCTAAATTTGTGGAATTAAAAGGAAGGCAGTGGGAGAGAGCACCAGTGTTTGTACCAGTATCACAGTTTTATTATTGTATGACATTTTCCCAGGAACACTATATTCTCTGTATGGCCTACTTAATCTCCTCTAGGAATCCAGATGCATGGCCAATCTGCAAAGGGACATCTTCAGTTTGTGTCCTGTACTTTCTTTTTTCATTGAAGCTTATCTATCTAAATTCTCTTCTTTGAACTTCTTACCGAAAGGGGGACTGAGCTGCACACAAATGGTTAAAGGGAAGTTTAAATGGTGCAAGGAAGATAGACAAACATTTTATAAGCCCCCTTGTTGGAAAGGGCTGCACAGTTAATTAAAAAAAGAGAGGAAGCTACCGCTGGTTTCCATGAGAATTTGTGGGATGGCTGCCCATTGTTAAATTAAGATCATCCATTCATTTCCGAACATTTTCACCACATTTCTTTCTTCAGCTTTTTTGATGGATACCAGCCAGGTTAAAGATTTACAGTCTTCTAAAGGCACTTTTGCCAACATGTGGATCTTGAGAAGGTGTTCAGTGGTGCTTAAGAAGCTTTAAAGTAAACCCTGTCTTCTGTATAAATTTGTTCCCCTTTCCCTTTAACCTTAATTTGGCTACGGACTTGGCTTCTTTGTTCTTTCATGACTAATATTACCATCTGTGACATTACATATCAACATAGCAATGTAACATATTAAGCACAGGAAAACCCGGAATGTTTGAGCTCATCCAAAGATTTGTTTCTTCAAGCTCCAGTGTTACTTGCAGCCACCTGAAGCATCCCCGAGTTTCTAACAGCACAAAGCAATTAATCAGCAGGTTTCTGTGTTGCTATGAGTTTAAACCAGAAGGCCTTACTGGAGTAGCCTTTCTGAATACCATCTCAGCAATGCAGCATAAAGAGTTGCATTTTTTTCTCACTTTAATCTCATATATAAATGAAAAAACAAAACATTCACTTTTATAATATTAGCCTGACTACCACTGGGGGCAGATTGCTTTGGGAACTGCCCAACTCATTTTCCTGTTCAGATATCTAATGCTATTCTCGGAGCACCACTCCCATAGCAGACCTGTCACAGCTGCCTTTATGAACCACAGTCTAATCCAGCAGTGACCCAGGAGCCAGACAAGACTGTAAACAAGTACTGTGCTCTGTCCATTTCCGCTCTTAGGGAGGCTGGGAAAAGGGCAACAGGTGCTGGGAGAAATGTTCTAAGTAAAAAACATCTTGCACCTCAACAAATGTCAGTTTCAAGATCAAAATTAGAACTGAGGTCTTCTCTTCTCCCACTTCCCATCAGGCTACGTATTGAGCCAAACCTCATTCTCATAACAATGAATGGCTGTAACCACCAAGATCAGATATTTTGAGAGACTGCTCTTTCTCATAACTTTGCTGTTTCTTCAGACAATTAATTGATTCATTGTTCATTTCAAAACTTGTGCTCATTGGCAGATGACATCCTTCCCAGGATGCCAGTTTTCTACACTGTTTTTTTCCCCTCCACACTCTATTATCTTCATCCAGAATTCCATATTTGCTACTGTCTATGTACTATGAATTATTTTTAGGGAAGTGGTATAGCTGTAGCTGTAAAATAAAACTAATTAAGTGCACATCCTGCATGCCCATGTTACTCATGTGTGTTAGCTACCTACATTGTGGGTCACAGTCCAAGGGAGGAGAGATCAGCCACTGCAGGGCTGCTCCCCCCCTTTTCGTCTCTCTTCCTCCACTTGCATATAAGTGGGTAAAGGAGGGGCATGCACAGGAATGGGTGGAGTCTCAGCTCTGCTTCCCACAATGCACTGCCAATCCTGAGCTGACACAGCAGGGGACATAATCTACTATTAATATAGGGCCAGCAGATTACTGTCCCCACCCCCTACACACACAGACACACAGACACACACACACACACACACACACACAGAATAAATGGGAATCCAGGGAGGAAAATCTGACTCTCATACTCACAATCATTTCCTGAATGTTGTTGTGGGGCAGCACAGTGATGAATGCCCATTAGGGCAGATAGTAAATATGACCTACAATGTCAGTTTACAATGTAGTTATGCAAAGGAGGTGTGTGTCTATATTACCGTAATGTGATATTGCTATATGATTTTAGTTCATCTAAATCTGTTTAATTACATCTTCCTTGTATGTTGGAGATTTCCTGCCCAATAAATTCCATTGGGTTCCTGTTTAAAAAACAAAAAAAATTACTCCATCTACAGGTTTCAGAGTAGTAGCCGTGTTAGTCTGTATCAGCAAAAAGAAAGAGGAGTACTTGTGGCACCTTAGAGACTAACAAATTTATTTGGGCATAAGCTTTCATGGGCTAAAGCCCACTTCATCGGATGCATGCAATGGAAAATACAGTAGGAAGATATATATACACAGAGAACATGAAAAAATGGGTGTTGCCATACCAACTATAACAAGACTAATCAATTAAGGTGGGATATTATCAGCAGGAGGGGAAAAAAACGTTTGTAGTGATAATCAGGATGGCCCATTTCCAACAATTGACAAGAAGGTGTGAGTAACAGTAGGGGAAAAATTAGCATGGGGAAATAGTTTTTACTTTGTGTCAAGACCCATCCACTCCCAGTCTTTATTCAAGCCTAATTTAATGGTGTCCTTTGCAAATTAATTCCAATTCTGCAGTTTCTCGTTGGAGTCTGTTTTTGAAGTTGTTTTGTTGGAGAATTGCAACTTTTAGGTCTGTAATTGAGTGACTGGGGAGGCTGAAGTGTTCTCTGACTATAATTCTTGATCTCTGATTTGTGTCCATTTATTCTTTTGCGTAGAGACTGTCTGGTTTGGCCAATGTACATGGCAGAGGGGCATTGCTGGCACATGATGGCATATATCACATTGGTAGATGTGCTGGTGAATGAGTCTGACATCATAATAAAAAAAGGCTGACAAAGGAGGTGCTGTCGTCATCATGAATAGGTCGGAATATGAATGAGAATCTGCTAGGCAGCTCTCTAAAACCACATTCTTCAGGCCATTACCCTCTGATCCCACTGAGGGTTACCAACAGAAACTACACCATTTGCTCAAGAAACTCCCTGAAAAGGCATAGGAACAAATCTGCACAGACACACCCCTAGAATCCCGACCAGGGGTATTCTATCCGCTACCCAAGATCCATAAACCTGGAAATCCTGATGCCCCATCATCTCAGGCTTTGGCACCCTGACAGCAGGATTGTTTGGCTGTGTAGACTCTCTCCTCAGGTTCTACGCTACCAGTCCTCCTACCTATCTTCAAGACACCACTGACTTCCTGAGGAAACCACAATCCATTGGTGATCTTCCAGAAAACACCATCCTGGACACTATGGATGTACAAGCCCTATACACCAACATTCCACACAAAGATGGACTACAAGCCATCAGGAACAGTATCCCCGATAATGTCATGGCAAACTTGGTGGCTGAACTTTGTGACTTTGTCCTCACCCATCTACTGATGTGATATATGCCATCATGTGCCAGCAATGCCCCCCTGCCATGTACATTGGCCAAACTGGACAGTCTCTACGCAAAAGAAGGTGCCACAAGTACTCCTCGTTCTTTTTCCATCTAATGAGTAAGTGAACTTTATATATACTCTGTGTGTGTGTGTGTGTGTGTGTGTGTGTGTATACACTGTGCATGAAAACCTGACTTTTGCCATTGACTTCAATTAAACAAGTTTAAAAAAAACCATATATAATTCATTTTATTTCTTTGAATTTTTAAGTGAGACAGTCTGACAAACAGAGAAAGTATCTTTGATTTTCAATTTCCTATTATTATTTAGAGACATAAATTGATTCCTTACTTCATTGTTTTTGCTGTTAGTTGCAGGTTAGAGTTGCTATTTAAATCCATCTACTGGCTGTGCAACTGTGGACTAGTCTCTTCCAGAGAATGGAGAATACACAATACTAGCTTGTGTCATCTATAGAGTTGGGCAAAATTTTAGTCCAAAACTTTTTTTGGCCAAAATATGCAGATTTGGGTTCACCTAAAGATTCTATGAATTTGTGTTGAATTGCCTAATTAATTCAGATGGTGGGGGGACAATATTTTTAAGTTTTGTTTTGACATTTTGAAAATTTCAAATTTTCCTTCAATTTTATTTTTAGAAAAGTTTTTAAAAATTGAAAACAAAATGAAACATTTCATTTGGAGTCAAACAAAATGTTTGGTTACACCCAAAACCATTTTTTCCAACTTTTTCCATTCACTGAAAAATTAAAAAAACATTGTTTCAGGTTGACCCAGAACCATTTTTTCCCCATTTTTTTTTTCAGGCTGCCAGTACATCAAAATATCAGTTATTCACACAGATCTAGCTGTCCACTCATTTTCTCATCTGTGATTCGGAACAATGCGGGAGCACATCCCTTGGCTTGCATTGTTCTTTTGAGCATTTTTGGCCTTGTCTACGCTGGCAGCAGCATGTAGGGCATGTGTAGCCGCATACCGCAGTGAACAGCAATCTGCAGCCACACTGCAGTGTATACCAATACATGGTAGTGAAAGACTATGGCAGGGGTCTTTCCCCACTGCTAGAGCCTTTCCCTGAAATGGAGAAAGGCTCCAGCTGCGGGACACGACACTGCTGCAAATAGCAGTGCAGACTTGAGAGGCACTACTTGGGTATGTAGAGAGCTGTGTAAGGTAAATACCTAAAGTTCTGCTGTGTCTTTACTCTCCTATACAGTGCCTCACTGGTTACACTGCTATTTATACCCATACACTGCACGCTCCCGCAGTATGTACTCCACACACCACCATAAATGCAGACATGGCCTTGGAAACAATGAACCAGAGCCTGCTACTAGTTCAATTTGTGTAATAAATGTAGTTACTCTGGATTTATATGGGTGGAATTAAGAGAAATTTGATCCATCATCTTAATCCACATTATATAAAGACTGTTTTCTAGGGGTATCTATACAGTATTGTAGGTGCTGCTTTAAAGTGGATCAGGACATTTAATATGTAATTATTTCATTTAGGATTAGAGGTTTGAGAGTAAGAGCTAGCCATCTTTCTAGAAATAGCTTGTTGGTCCCAGGGGAGTGTAAATTTCATTCTTGGTTTTGTTCAAGGAATCTATGCACTAAACCAAATCAAAATACAGAAAAAACTGTTTTATCCAGCATGTTGGGGCCTGGGGGCTTCCAGCAAGTGAAAAATGCCAGTTAACTAAGAGTATGTCTATACTACCCGCCGGCTCGGCGGGCATCGATCGATCCAGCGGGGATTGATTTATCATGTCTAGTCTAGACACAATAAATCAACCCCCAAGTCCTCTCCCATTGACTCCTGTACTCCAGGGCCACGAGAGGTGCAAGCAGAGTCAACTGGAGAGTTGCAGCAGTTGACTTACCGCAGTGAAGACACCACAGTAAGTCGATCTAAGTACGTCGACTTCAGCTATGTTATTCACATAGCTGAAGTTGCGTAACTTAGATCAATTTCCCTCCCCCACCCCCGTGTAGACCAGGGCTAAGAGGGAGGGAGTTTGGGTGGGAGGGGGCTCGGGGTGCCAGATCCAGAGGGCACTCACCTCAGGCAGCTCCCCACAAACGGCTACATGTCCCTGCTGCTCCTAGGCAGAGACACAGCAGGCAGCTCTGCACGCTGCCCCCGCCCTGAGCGCTGGCTCCACAGCTCCCACTGGCTGGGAACCACAGCCAATGGGAGCTGCAAGGGCAGTGCCCGTGGGCAGAGGCAGCGTGCAGAGCCCATAATAAAAGCCAGGGGTTCTCGTGGCTATTTTTGAACAATTTTGGAACTGAAATACCCTAAGAAACACTATAGAAATGTGTGTTCAGATGGAAAACAGATAAGGTTTTCTTCATAACAAAAAATTTCATAAATTGGGAAATGTAGTATAGAATAGTAGGTGGAGATTTTACAAAACAGTTATGAATTCCTTTAAAAAATCAGGTTTCTTCTTCTTCCTTCCCCACTCAAACTCCCCTGCTATTTTCCCAGCTACTGGGAGCTCCTTAAATCCAGGCACTGAGACTCTAAAAGAAGCATTACACAAATTAAAATCTTTACAGTTCTGCCTTTTGCCTAATTAACTTTACTGCAGTATTCATGGTGTGGGGAATATCATAAACTCTCTGGTAATGTTAATTATGTGCAAATTGCAATTGTAAAGATTTTAATAGCAACTCCTGTAAGTATAAGCCTTATTGATCATGTCCATATTATGTATGTATTTACACAGTGCTGACAAAACTCCCAAAGTCCTGTCCCAGCACATATGAAACTCTGTAAAACTGGAGATGGATTATTTGGGGAAAGTCTCTTCTTTGGTTGGTGTTAGGATAATAATTTCTTAAAATTAGAGTATATGTTGCTCCCCCCCATTTACTCTTATAAAATGCAAACTTTAAAAGTTTTTGAATATTTGGAATTCTAGAATAGAGGTGTGCAAAAAGTTTGATTTGAACTGCAAATATACTCAAAATCTATCTTGGTTTGAGTTTAATGTATTTGCAAACCAGTGGTAATTCATTAGAGCATTTTATTTATTTGTTGTTGTTGTTAATATTGTTGTTGTTGTTGTTGTTAATATTATGTGAGCCATCCAATGAAGCCCTTGGCAAGCTTTTTGGAAATCAGCAAACGTTTTAGGTCTGCCTGTTTGCCTTTGTGGTATAATTTGAGCCAAACATGGGGTTAGCGGGATAAATCACGTGTCAGATGTCACAGGGTATTTCACCTGCATCCATTATTAGTTGAGCCCATTTGATGGGCTCAGGAGGGCACATTCAGCTGAAAAGTCATTTTCCTTTCCTTTCTCAGGAATATTTTCAATTAAGGGGAAAAACAGAAAAAAAGTCTGCTAGCCTCCTATCACTTTGGCAGCAGTCATCTTGCATAATTGTAGTTTCCCTTAGGCCTACTATCCTTACCTCCTCCCGTAATTCCATCTTTTATTGTGAATTGACTCATCGTTCCATATTTGGCTTACATAAAATATCAGATCCCAGTTCTTCTGCAGGACACTTGTTTCTCAAAGATCTGCTGTTGTACAGCTGAGGCCTGGTCCTGCATATCACTTCAGGAAAAT
Source organism: Trachemys scripta elegans (assembly GCF_013100865.1). Lineage (NCBI taxonomy): Eukaryota > Metazoa > Chordata > Testudines > Emydidae > Trachemys > Trachemys scripta. Next base: position 91,133,583 of record NC_048299.1, read on the forward strand.
TCTGCAAATGTACATGAAGCTCTCCATTTCCAAATGTGTATAGGGGGTCACAATGAAAGGTGATCATATAAAAATGTTTGAAACTTTCTAATGCTTCAGGACCCGAGAACCCATCAGAACTGATTTGGGCACTATACATTCACAAATTCTCCTTGAAACAAATCTCAGATGGTTTGTACCTCTCCAGTCCAAAACCCTAAACCCTAGTCTAAACCATGGGTTCCGGGTTCCTCCATCTTTATTATCAATCTCTGCAAATAATCTTGATACTTGTGTAACATTTGGGTTTTATTTGGGCCATTAAATCACAGCCCTGAGGTACAGGGCGAGGGGCAATGAGATGTTGCATCTCTTAGCAGGATGCAGTGAGCACTATTCTCTACATCTGGTCAGTTCTGCTGGCTGTAGTAAGGAAGAGGCGGGCCTACAGTTCTCCCCTTCCCACCTCTTACCCATAAGCGAGTACTCAAGGTAGCTCTACCTCAGAGCAGCCCTTGTGCTCTGAAGAGCTGTAATTATACCTGATCTCTGTGCAGGGGACATCAGGGAGGGCAAGCTACTTGTATACCCCTCCATCCTGTGCACCCATTCTGGTCTGAAATGGTTAACCACTGCTGAACCTTATGTAGTATGCTGAATACTAATGGTCTTTGTTCCATTCTGCATTGCTTTACGATAGCCCATTTTATGCATCTGTTTATTTCAACAAAGATTAGCTAATACTGTTGTTTATTTTCTTTAACCAGAACACTAAAATGCTTATTATACATAGTTTAAATCATTAATTCCTAGACACCACATTTTTTAGGCATAAAAGCTTGGAAAAAATAGCTCATTTTGAGTGGGAAGGGTAACATGATTTTATCCACATTTGTGTCTTATTGTTTTAAACGTGGAATAGGAATGACAAAACGCTGAGACAATTAACACATGTAAAAAATTACTTGTTCATTTGATTTTTCAGGCTGGTTTCACTTGTGAATTTATTCAAATTTGTTTGGATAAAGCTTCCCCCTCACATTCTAATTTATATACAGTAAAAGCTGTTTTATCCGTTTTATCCGTTAGTGTTTTACTTCACTAACTGGAAAGCTCTATAAACCAGCATTTCTGATCTTCATAGGAAGTCCGGTTTATAGTCCGGTTGGCGTGGGGGCGGCAGGGGTTTGGGGAATGGGAGGGGGTGCAGAGTGTGGGCTCTGGAAGGGAATCTTGGTGCAGGAGGGGGCTTGGGGCACGGCAGGGGGTGTGGGGTGCCGGATCCAGGCGCCGCTCACCTTGGGCGGCTCCCTGCAAGCGTCAACCTGTCCCAGCTGATCACTCAGTTTGTTAAAAATGACTGTCTAATCTGTCCCTGTACGTCATTAATGTAGCAGAAGAGCTATCTAGGCCTACATTTTCAAAAATGACTAGTGCCCAACTTAAGATATCTTAAAGAGGCTTAATTTTTCAGACACGGGGACTCAGCATTTTATGAAAAAATAGAGCTCTCCAAGATTATTCAAGATCTGCATCTAGAAATTGAGGCACTCGAAGTATAGCCCCTTTTGAAATTTTAGGATTAGACTTCTAAGCATGTTTGAGATCTATAAACACCCCCCACAAACTTAAAACAGATACAATCCAGTATTCAATACAGATTTGCACTATGCTTGCAACCTAAATTTAAATGCCTTTAAAAAAAATATTCTGAAGGTAATGGATGCCTAAAATACATCAGCTCCGTTATCAAAGGAGTAGGTTGTCCCCACTGAATACACAGTATCAGTGTTTCCTGATATGCATATTATCGACATTCTTAGCATTTTCCTAGTGCTGTTAGTTTGGGTTAGAACGACTTATTGTATGCCCAGTGTCGAAAGATGAATAGGCCTATCAACCAAGCAGCATAATAAATCTGTTGGACTGTGTATGTCACACTCCACCCCTCCCTCTTTCTTCTTAGTGTATGATATAGCTTATTACACCATGACAGCTGTTAGCAGAAAAATGGTGCGGTGGCCATAAAAAGTGATTTACACCGTATTACCAAAGCAGCTACATTTAACAGGGTGGGGGCAGCAAACAAGTGAAATGTGAAGTATACCATATATATATTCATGAAACATGGGAAGCTGTGAAATGCTCAAACTGACAGTGAAATTCTCCCTGGGTCTCCACCGCAAGGTTGGACTAACAAAGGGAGTAATTGGTGGTGATAGTTGTGGGTGTTCAGAATTTCCTAAATGCCACAGCTGCTTTCACTGGAATATCAGAAGGGTATTAAATTAATCTCCTAATATGAATGCAAAGATCCTTCCCATCAAACTATATAAAAAACAAAGCAAAACCCTAATTCAGGGTGGAGGCCTGCAGAAAGAGAAAAATGCACCAAGCAGGAAAGTTAATGTTAACCTTCCGCTACTCAGAGGCTGAATAGCAACCACAGCATAGAAAAGATGAGCTAAATACAATGGGACAGATTCTCTACTTCATCACCCCGTTTAATGCTGATGTAACTCCACTGAATTGCACTAACATTAGGGTGCTGTAACTCCTCCTTGGATGTTGAAACTGTGAGCGCTGGGGAAGTCTATGAGCTTTGGTTTACAATATATCTTCTGCAAATCAACATGGTCTAGTAACATCTTTGGCATTCTTGCAAATAAATGATATAAAACATCAATCTGGGACACAGAAGTAGGTTTAGCGCCTCCGTGGTCAGATCATTCCTTGGTTTCTGTTCAACATATACTGTGTACATACACTATAAACACACACACAAATATATACACACATACTCAGGCATCGACTAAATGTGACGTTTTTGATGTTCTTTCCGCTGAGTCAGTACTAAACCAATACTCCACCCCATGGTGCCTAATGGGTAATGGAATTTGGTCAGGTCAAGGAGGTTAATAGCCCTACTCTTGTGAAAAGTGTCATGGGATCTTTCATCATAAGTGGTCAGGACCTCAGGTTTCAACTCATCTGTATAAAAGCACACTGACTCCCTAGAATCATGAACTTTAGGTATAGATATAGTACTGAGATAGAGGGAAATGAGCCAGGTATTAAAGCTTTTCTAGACAAACAGTTAGTGCACAGTAAACTAGGATGTAAAATCCACAGTGTGCTCATATGCAACACATTAACTGCCGACATGGACGCTGCTAGCGGGCACAAAAAGTTCCCTAGTGCACATTGGCATAATCCTGTTTCAAAGCAGAATAGATCAAAGCACATTATGGATCTTTTGGTGAATGGTAACACGGTCCAAACAGACAGAATGTAGCAGGCTAGTGAGCTGTATATTTACATCCCATTTTGCCACTCACTGGGCGTTAATCTAGACAAGCCCCGAGTCTCCCTTCCATATACTTATTAGACTCAGTGAGCCTCAGCTGATGGACATTGATGAAATAATAGTATGAGGAGGTATAGCTAGAGAGGAACCAAAGCATCTATTTTATTTTTGATTTGAATAACTATGTTCAAGGAACTGCAGTCTGATAGACATATGCGCACAAATGCATCTCATGCCACAGTCTCATCAAGATTGGATTGTATTAATTTTGCATACAGCAGTTGCCTTTAAAAATTTATCACAATATTCCTTGTAATATTTACTAAGAATAAATAATACCATGCTTAACTTTATCTATTTTCAAAGGTCATATTAGAAATTTTTAAATGATAACTGCTGTAGCCTGCCTAAATTTCTGCTGTACAAAGAAACCCAAAATGACAGCTGAGGAGCCAGTTACAGAAGGTAGAAGCTCTGGACCACATGCAAAGGCACACCTGTGACTGGCCATAGATTATTATGATTGCATGAACAGTCAGGTACAGTACTTGCATGTACAAATAAATGGCTAGAGAGAGGTGTAATAAACCATTTATGCATGCAATTACCTAATTTGTGCACACAGTCACAGGGTAGAGGAGAACAATGACTTAATCTTCCACTTACTTTCCTGTTGTTTTCGTGCCACAACTCTTTCTTTCCTTCTCGTTGGCTTTATATCATTTTACCATAGCTTACGCTGGCTTACCAACTTGAAAGCAACAGAGAGTCCTGTGGCACCTTTAAGACTAACAGATGTATTGGAGCATAAGCTTTCGTGGGTGAATGCCCACTTCGTTGGATGCATGTAATGGAAATTTCCAGGGGCAGGTATAAATATGCTGGCAAGAATCAGTCTGTAGATAACGAGGTTAGTTCAATCAGGGAGGGTGAGGTCCTCTGCTAGCAGTTGAAGTGTGAACACCAAGGGAGGAGAAACTGCTTCTGTAGTTGGCTAGCCATTCACAGTCTTTGTTTAATCCTGATCTGATGGTGTCAAATTTGCAAATGAACTGAAGCTCAGCAGTTTCTCTTTGGAGTCTGGTCTTGAAGTTTTTTTGCTGTAAGATGGCTACCTTTACATCTGCTATTGTGTGGCCAGGGAGGCTGAAGTGTTCTCCTACAGGTTTTTGTATATTGCCATTCCTGATATCTGACTTGTGTCCATTTATTCTTTTACGTAGTGACTGTCCAGTTTGGCCAATGTACATAGCAGAGGGGCATTGCTGGCACATGATGGCATATATAACATTGGTGGACGTGCAGGTGAATGAACCGGTGATGTTGTAGCTGATCTGGTTAGGTCCTGTGATGGTGTTGTTGGTGTAGATATGTGGGCAGAATTGGCATCGAGGTTTGTTGCATGGATTGGTTCCTGAGTTAGAGTTGTTATGGTGCGGTGTGTGGGTGCTGGTGAGAATACGCTTAAGGTTGGCAGGTTGTCTGTGGGCGAGGACTGGCCTGCCTCCCAAGGTCTGTGAAAGAGAGGGATCATTGTCCAGGATGGGTTGTAGATCACTGATGATGCGTTGGAGAGGTTCAAGCTGAGGACTGTAGGTGATGGCCAGTGGAGTTCTGTTGGTTTCTTTCTTGGGCTTGTCTTGTAGCAGGAGGCTTCTGGGTACACGTCTGGCTCTGTTGATTTGTTTCCTTATTTCCTTGTGCGGGTATCGTAGTTTTGAGAATGCTTGGTGAAGATCTTGTAGGTGTTGGTCTCTGTCTGAGGGGTTGGAGCAGATGCGGTTGTACCTCAGTGCTTGGCTGTAGACGATGGATCGTGTGGTGTGTCCGGAGTGGAAGCTGGAGGCATGAAGGTAGGCATAGTGGTCGGTGGGTTTTCGGTATAGGGTGGTGTTAACGTGGCCATCACTTATTTGTACTGTGGTGTCTAGGAAGTGGACCTCCCGTGTAGATTGGTCCAGGCTGAGGTTGATGGTGGGGTGGAAGCTGTTGAAATCGTGGTGGAATTCTTCCAGAGACTCCGTCCCATGGGTCCAGATAATGAAGATGTCGTCAATGTAGCATAGGTAGAGGAGGGGCGTGAGTGGACGAGAGCTGAGGAAGCATTGTTCCAGGTCAGCCATAAAAATGTTGGCATATTGTGGGGCCATGCGGGTGCCCATGGTGGTGCCACTGGTCTGGAGGTATATATTGGCACCAAATTTGAAATAGCTGTGCGTGAGGATAAAGTCACAGAGCTCAGCAACAAGTTATGTTGTGTCATCATCAGGGATACTGTTCCTGACAGCTTGTATTCCATCTGTGTGTGGGATGTTTGTGTAGAGAGCCTCTACATCCATGGTGGCTAGGATGGTGTTTTCTGGGAAATCACCAATGCATTGTAGTTTTCTCAGGAAATCAGTGGTGTCATGGAGATAGCTGGGAGTGCTGGTGACATAGGATCTGAGCAGAGAGTCTACATATCCAGATAGTCCTTCAGTGAGAGTGCCAATTCCAGAGATGACAGGGTGTCCAGGATTTCCAGGTTTGTGGATCTTGGGTAGTAGATAGAATAATCCCGGTTCAGGCTCCAAGGGTATGTTGAATTGTCCCTGTGTAGGTGTAGGGAGTGTCCTGAGTAGATGGTGCAGTTTCTTAGTATATTCCTCAGTGGGATCTACACGGGAGGTCCACTTCCTAGACACCATAGTACAAATAAATGATGGCCATGTTAACACCAACCTATACCGAAAACCCACCGACCGCTATGCCTACCTTCATGCCTCCAGCTTCCACCCCGGACACACCACATGATCCATCGTCTACAGCCAAGCACAACTAGCCAACTACAGAAGCAGTTTCTCCTCCCTTGGTGTTCACACTTCAACTGCTAACAGAGGACCTCACCCTCCCTGATTGAACTAACCTTGTTATCTATGGACTGATTCTTGCCAGCATATTTATACCTGCTCCTGGAAATTTCCATTACATGCATCCGACGAAATGGGCATTCACCCATGAAAGCTTATGCTCCAATACATCTGTTAGTCTTAAAGGTGCCACAGGACTCCCTGTTGCTTTTTACAGAACCAGACTAACACAGCTACCCCTCTGATACTTGATACCAACTTGAAAGTTACTATCGCTTACATCACCCCTGAAAACACCTGTCTGTGTCTCACGCAATCCCCTGAGCCATCCAGTTCCTCTGTCTGTCTATCCTGGGTCTCTCTAATGTGCCTAGCACCATAGTAAATAAATACTGTACAAGAATGTGGGGAATATCTAATGCAGTGGGACAGATGCTGGGGTCTTTACTTCACCTCAATGTGAGGTTACTTGAATAAAGATTAAGGACTTCAGGATTTGTCCCACCGTGCTTAAGTGGAATTCAAATGCCCCAAAACACTGTTCCTACCATTCCTACTTTTTCATAGATGTATGGATGGATTACATACTGTAATTAGGGTATTGTATTACTGTATGTAAAACATTTCATCAGTTTGTATATACTTGTACCAGAAATCCTACATAAGAGTCAGGATCCCAAAAAACCCTTTAGGTTTTAGCTAATCACATTCCTTGAGATGATGGCAAAATAGTATTGCTACATTTGTTTTCACTGTGTCCAATTACAATTATCTTCTCTTGAAAAGAGTGTTCAGTTCACGTCCTAACTACATACATCATGTCCAGCGACATAAATACTTACCAGTATAATAAGATCTTATATTTACATAGCGTCGGTCATCTGAAAAGGCTTTAGAAACTGAAATACAAATCATATGCAGGATACTGAAGTGCAGCAGTCCTTAGAGTAAAATGCAGCAACTATTTAATAGCACAGAATGACATTACACAATAATTTGTCAGAAAGTAAGAATACTCCATGCAATCGACACTTTAGATAGCACTTGCCTACATTTGCGACACGCTGCCTATGTGATTTTTAATTACCACAAGTGTTTACACCCCTACTTGGACAAAAAGAGCCAAGAGCTTTTAAATGACCACAGATGGCTGAGACTTAATTTTTATGCTTCATGCCAAAGTCAGTACCTCCAGCAGCATAGTGCCACTTTCCACCATACTAGGGCATCAGTTCAATACTGACTCAGAAGCAAAAGTAGTCAATACCACTCCCTGAAATGTTTATGGGTTACTTGGAGATCTCTCATCCAAGAACTGACCCACCCTTCCTAGATTGTAAGAGCTGATGCCATGTGGCTACAAGTAGAACCACAGTATATAGCTAAAATCCTATGTATGAGAATTCTAAATGTATTGTACTGTAATTGTTTGCAACTGCATTTCCTATATACTACTAATGTATCAGCAGAATATTCTCTATAGCCTGAGGTTAGAACAAAAGGAAAGATACCCAAACAATGTGTAAAATACAATGAGCTCACAGTATAGCTGTCATCATTCCAGAGACCTTTTAAACCTGACAGTGTGTTGCATCTGAATTAAAGCAAAATGTTAGTTGTGCTGCCAAAACCAAAGACTGTTGAGAGAAAACGCTGACGAATGAAGAACATACTGTGTTGTAATTTTGAATATATTTGGGGGTGAGGTGTGCACTGATTATATATATATTGAAAAACTAAAGGAACTTTCATTTCTCTCTTCTTCATCTTGGTTACTGTGATGTGGTCTTTTTGATGTAGGAATATATATTCATAGATTTTAGGCCGGAAGTAACTGTTCTGATTATCTTAGTCCGACCTCCTGCATAACACAGGCCAACAGAATTTCTCCCAGTAATTCCTGCAACAAAAATAATTATACTTGCCCACTACAGAAATGACACTTAGGATCATTAGAAAGGACTGTGTGGTATCAGATTAGAAGTTCTTCATGCAGATTGAAGCAGGAAACATTTCTTTTTTTGTTATTGCTTTTTATTTTGAATGGCTGTGTAAAGTGTATAGATCAAACTAGATGGCTGTGTGTTCCAGTCCCCATGTTTTTCCTGTTATGCCAAGTTACAGGAAAGGGTTTCGTAAACCAAAAGACTGGGCCAAATGGAAGGTACTCTTTGTATTGTGAAGAGATGCAATCAGTTTTCTGTTCAATAGTACAGACTTTCTGTCCCTTCATCTCTATTCAGTAATTGCATAAGATAATGTAATGGCCAAGACTGCTTCCAGAAGAGGGGACGTATTGATCCATTCGCTATCTTACGTTGATTACCTGTGATTTAAGAATCCATGTCCTTTCTGGTTGGTGAAGTCCCGTGGGGAAGTAGTACTACATCCCTTACTTGTCAAGGTCTCTCTTAGAGAAGACAGGCTACTTATTGCTTTGAAGGAGGTCATTGCTAGACACTGACAACCTTGCTATTTGTTTGCCAGGATGATATCTTCCCTTTTTTGGGTAAGACTGTGGAGAAGGTTGTGGTGAGACAGATCTCACAGTATCTAGATGCCTTTGATTTTCTTCATCCTTGTCAATTGGGGCACAGACTTAGCTATGGCACAGGGACTGCATTGGCCAATGATCTCCTCCTGGCAATGGATGAAGTCCAGGTGTCCATGGTAGGATTATTCGATCTCTCCACTACCTTATACCTAGCTGATCACAAGATGCTTCTGACTCACCTGTGAGAATGTACAGGATTGCTCTTCAATGGCTTCATTTTTCTCTCTCTGAGAGATTTCAATGGGTAGTTGTGGACAACTGCTTCTCTTCCCGAAGAGCTCTTAAATGTGAAGTGCTGCAGGGGCCTTTCTGTGACTCCTCCTGCTCTATATGTATATGAAGCCATTAGGAGGATGAGTAAGGAGGCATGGAGTCCAGTGTTTTCTGTATGCTGACAACACCCAACTGTATGTCTCTATCTTGTCTGATTCGGATGCTGCACATCAGTGCCTCAGACACTGTCTAGTCAAGATTGGAGCATGGATGAGAGCGAGCTGATTGAAACTCAACCCAGGCAAGAGTGAGGTGATGATGGTGGTTTGGAGGAAGCATCCAGAGAGGAAAACAGAGGTAATATGAGTGCCTTTGATTGAAGGAGTACATCTGCCATTAGTTACTAAGGTTCACAACTTAGAGGTGGTTTTAAATCCCCAGCTGCTGTTGACAACCATATTACAGCAATTATCCAGTCAGTTTTTTATCATCTGCTTCTGGCTAGGAGGTTGCAACCTTTCCTTTTGGAAAAGGACCTTGCCACTTATTATCCATACTTTTGTCATCTCACTGAAGCTGGTGCAGGACATAGTGCCTTGCTTATTGAGTGGTGCTTCTTGCTGGCAGGGTATTCTCTGTGAGAGCTTCAAGACACTGCAACTTCTTCCTCCACTGGTCCAAAATTGCCCCAAATACATCTGTTTGATAGGGGCTCTGGAGAGGGCTGAGGGTATGCTGGCTGAGTTCCTGTGGAACTGATCTGAATGTTGCTGAGATTTAATTTAATTTTATTTACTTTATACGTAATTCTGTTGGGCTTCCTACAGCCTTGGATAGGAATCTTTATGATTTTAAATCTAGATAAATAGATAGATAGAAATACCTGGGCTTCCTGTCCAGCTCCAATTCCAATTCAAAATTGGTTTGCTGGTTTTCAAAACTCCTCAGGGACTTGCTCTCCATTACCTCTCTGACCCCATACTTACCTACCTTCTTGCTTGCTGAATATAACTCTACTGTTGCTAAGCTCTACTTGGCATGTCCGAGAAGGGTAGCTTTAAGCACTCCACAAATCCCACAACTTTCTGAGGACTGGTTTGTCCCTCAGCATAACCTTGAGGATCCTCGCTGCTCTAAATTAGGCAGGCTTGTACAGAAGTCCCTAGGTACCTTACACCAGCTGGAGATTGCCAGAGTGCAGCATACTTGAGTCTCTCCCCCTCCTAGAAAAACACACTCCCATATGGGTGTGTGTGTGTGTGTGTGTGTGTGTCTAAAGCCAGTGTTCAGAGGGAATCCTCAACTGCCCACCTTGGACAATTTTCTGGTCCTTGAGTACCACAGAGGGGCCCCTATCTGGCTGCCCTGTGTCTTCCTCCTGCAGTTCTTCATAATGTAAGGTTGCTGTGCTTTTGCTTACTCTTTTATAGAAACTCTCCCCCCTTTTCTCTTCTGGCTGCATTCTGATCTCACTGATACTTGTGAAAATCAGGAATAAATCTAATGAAATTACTCTGGATTTACTCCTGTGTAACTGAGATCAGAATTTAGGCCTCAGATTCATTTCTCTTAAGCCTAGCCTTTAAAATCTTCCTTTTCTCTTTAGCTTAAGAATGCCATAATGTTCAACTGTGCATTAAGGTATGGCTTTACTCTGAAAAAAGTGACACTAAAAATGGCATAGTCTGTAAATAGTTTCTGCATCAAAAGTGATCATTTTATAAGTAAAAAGCAGTCTTTTCTAAATACTAGCTCTGCAAACGCACTAGGGTTTGAGGGTGAAGCTAGGTTCTTTTTTCTGGCACATCGTCATCATATACTGCACGCTAGTTTAGGACTTCCGAAATTGTAACCCCATTGACCACCAATTTCTTCAAATGATGCTTTCGTGGATACTTGTCAATCCCCTTGTCTTCAGTGAATTTGCGTAGGTGTAACTGATTGGATCTCAGTAAACCTTTCTAGGGACTGTGCCGAAGATGAAACAGAATACAACTCATTTATGGTTCTCACTCAAGGCTGGCAGGGCTAATGGAAGTAAAAAACGGTAAAAAAAAAACATTTTTGTTATCAGATATAACTGTGAATACACAGAAGAAATAGTTCTGTTGAGAACAAATCGCTCCTTAGGGATGTACCTTCACTTTTCACTGCCATCTGAGGCCTATGTGAGATGCTAGTTCTGCATATTAATGATTAGCAGTCTAAATTACCATGAAGGATGTCCAAGTCCCAGTCCCTCAAGGTCTTTAACATGCAAATCTGACTACTTCATCTCTTCTGTGCTGCTAAATGTACCAGGCAGGTCTTCATTCTCCATTGCTGTCAATAGAATGTCTATGAATTTAAAGCAGAAGTACCTGGTTTGGGGAAGCGGTAGTCTGTCCAACTACCCCGTCAATCAGGGATATGCCTTGGTGGCAGTCTGTCTGTGAAGGCATTAAGTGGAAATGGGGGATGGAGTATATTATAGCATGAAGCAAACTTGCACATCTCCTTGCAGTCAAAGGTCTGTCTTTGATTTTCCTTTAGAAATGTATCAAAAATGTGGCATAAAAAGTACAGCTTTTGTCATATTGAGAATAATAATGTGTTAGGAGACAAAGGAACAAAGGCTGGAAGTTGAGGGAATTTTTTTAAAAAAAGGAAAGAAACAAAGAAAAAATGAAGATGTGAAACAGTTGTGTTTAGTTTGAAAAATCCTTCATCTTTCCCCTCTCCTCTCCTTCTCATTTAATATACTTGAAAATGCTGTGTTTGGAAACCTACATGAATCTAAATTTAGGCCCACTGTGACTTTAGTCTGCATTTCTTTATCATGGCTTAGTCTTTCATATATCATTTTGTGGAAGGACTGTGTGGCAGGCTAATGGTCTATTGCCCATGTCTTGTTTTATAAATATTTATTGCCCACTGGTGTGTTCATATCTTTGAAGTTACACCCATGTCTCCTTTTCAGTCTACACTCCCTCCTTTTCCCTATGGAAAAAAAAAAACACCCTTGTATAACACTAACACTTATGTTTATACAAGAATGCCTTAAAGGCCGTTCTTAATTTTTTTCTTTTATCTACATCTTCCCACATCACTCATCTTTGTTTTGTTTTGGGTTGTTTTTGTTCCCCCCTTCTTACTTCTTAGACGGTGTAGGCCAGGAATAATAAACTAAACAGCATAATCTCTGCTGCTGTTGTATGAATGCAGCAGGCCAGATCTGGTCATTCACAAGTTGACTTACTCACAGATCTGGCTTCCAACGGGTGCCTACAGCCTGTTTGACTAGAACAGCTAGCAGGAGTTGAATTTGAACTTGCTGGAGGAAACACTGACTAGCCGTTGAGTGAGAGATACTCAAAAGATCATCATCAGAGACTGAAGCTGACTGGCCTGGGGGGATTGTGTCATTTTGTGATTCAAAAGAAAAGGAATTTATAAAAATGTCATTAAAATGAATAATATGTGGATATAATTAGATGGGTAACAAAGCTGGCTGATTTTGCTGCACCATAGGGGGGAGGGATAGCTCAGTGGTTTGAGCATTGGCCTGTTAAACCCAGGGTTGTGAGCTCAATCCCTGAGCAGGCCATTTAGGGATCTGGGGCAGAAATCAGTACTTGGTTCTACTAGTGAAGGTAGGTGGCTGGACTCAATGACCTTTCAAGGTCCGTTCTAGGAGATAGGATATCTCCATTAATTTATTTTATTTTATTTATAGTATCATGCCAACCTCAGAGGCAGGGGGAACAGATATTAGTCCAGTTGTGTTGCCAGGAAGCGAGCCAGCGTGTTTTGGTAGGATCCCCGCTGACCCAGTGGCAGGACCACCGGCCACTATTAGGGTACTGGGTGGGGACCTGGTGGAGTAGGGGGGACCCAGGTTCCCCAACCCCTCGGGTGGACCCCATTCCCCCCAACCTACTCACCCTAGGCTGGAAGTCCTGTGCCTTATTTGTGATCTGCCCCAGCCAGGAGGCTGTGGGCCCCTAGACGGTGATTGCTGTGTGTTCCAGCCCAAAGGATGAAGCTAAGGATTGCTTGCTGCTCTATCCCATCTAGAGGGCAAGAGCTTAGGGTTGCTGTCTGCCCTAGACAGGAGGCTCTGAGCTAAAGACTGCTCCTTGCTCTGTCCCACTCAGAGGTCCAGGCCTATAGACTATGTGGCTCAGCCCCAACCAGATGGCCAGAGCCTCTAGACCACCAATTGGAGAGGGAATAGACAGTCCTCAATAAGTTTTACTCCTGGGAGAAATCTGTGCCACTACACAGGCACAGAATTCATATCACCTGCAGATTTCTTTGCTCCCCTGCAGAAAAATGAGGAAGCAAAAAAATGTGCAGGGGACACATGCCTCTTCCCCCGTAGCCTGGCTGCTTCTGTTCATGTGCCTGGAGCAGCTGGCAGAGATGTAAATCACCACAGGGGTGGAGGGGCTGGGTGTGCATGTCTGGGGAGACGTTAATCACCGCGAAGGGGCAGGGCTGGGTGGGAGTGTGTGCAAAGGAGCAAGAAAGACTCTCTCGCTCTCTATTGCAGAGCACCCAGCGTGAAGGGGTAGGGCTTCAGGTTGTTTGGAGGAAGGCGTGAGGCAGGCTCTGTCCCCTGAGGCAGAGCAGAAATATAGCAGCCAGCCTGCTTAGTTGTTTGTTAGTTAATAGGTTCCTATTGTTAGTTAATTGTTCCCATTCATGGTCAATTCCCCAGGAGCATAAAACACATTGTAAAAGTTGTAAGGCTCTTTTACATTCCCAGAGTGGTCTAAAGGAGCCTTATTGTAAATGACAGTAAAGGAATCCTCAGCTAGGAAGATCTGTGTGCTTTCTGGCTTTTTTTATTCCTGTGCCAGAGAGGCACAATGGGGTTAGATTACAGCTCGGGGTCTATTTTACTTACCCATTTAAAGAAAAAAAGACTGAGAGGGCAAATAAAATGTTTATCAAACTGTCAATAAAATGTCAGGGCAATCAGAACCAAGCACTTTCCAAAGTATCCAGCCAGGATTATAACTGGAATGCAGGGTATTGGTTACCAAGTATTTGTAACTTAACTCTCATGTGTTTAGGAAATGCTGAATAGTTATAGTGACTTTTTTTCTGTATTGTAGTTTAAATAAATTACCAAAATAATTGAAACTGGTTTGATTATATTGTATTATTTTGACAAATAAAATATGCAGAATTTTGCAGAACTTTTAACTTTTTAGTGCAGAATTCCCCCAGGAGTAAAGGTTAGAGGCAAACAGTAGAAGGGAGATTGGAGATTGTATTTTACAATGGAGATAAAATGGAAGCTCTTTCCACAAATAACTTAACTCTTGGTGATCTTCGTGCTTTTCAAAGGCTTAGGCAAATGGCACTCAACTTTGAATAGCCACTTGCTTGGTTTATACTCCTATGTATGTTGTCTTCTGTTAGATTCTCAGCTCTTTGGGGTTTCTTTGTATTCAGTTATCTTATTGAAATATAGGACCAAATTCTGCTTTCAGATTACCAGTGTAAATCTGGAATACACCAATTGCAACAGGACTGGGCCATAATCTGTAGCTTAACGAAGTAAAGGAAAGACATTCTTGCTTTTCTGTATGTTGTGGAGAAGCAACCTGCGCATGAGCCTTTCTTAGGGAGCTGTGTTGGTTCCTGAGGCCAAAGTTCCTCTCAATATTGTTCTGAATAAAGCTGTTACAGCGTTTTAGAACGTGTTTTGGTCTCTTGTCTTGTGAAAGCACAGCAGGTGACAGATATTTGTCTTGTAAGAGATAGAACAACTTCCTCATCAAATGGACGCAAAATGGCTAAGACACACCAAAAAATTGTGCCATAGCTCCCTGGCATTGAGTTGCCGTGTTTGATTTGAATTTTTGACATTGCATCAATAAATTGTGATAGCTCTATTCAATGATAAAGTAACTGTTGAGCCCCTCAACTTCTGGTGGGGAGGCTTGGCGGCATCTCCTCTTTTTCAATTCCCCATTATAGATGCTGTAAGTCAAGGTGCCCTTCTTGGCACCTTGATTACTGAGAGGGAGATAAGGGGTGTTTATTCTCTTTTTCTCTGGATGTGGGAAGGATGAGTGGAACCTTACAGTTAATTTAGATTCCTCTCTCTCCACAGAGTCTAGCTGCTGGCGTCTTGCATGCTACCTTCTTTGTCACTCCCTATTCTGTTTTGTATACAGAGCTATAGTACAGCTATAATGCTATAGTATTCCATGCTCCATTTGCTCTACTCTGAATCTCCAGCAGAAAGAGCAGGACAGTGATGAGGCCCGTGGAATCTTTCAATGCCACGTGTAGGACCAAGAAGAGATGCAGGCAGCACATGAGCCACTGATTTAGGTCACTCCTGTAGCGATCTGTGTGGAGCTTGGAGGGTGGAGTACAGGTTGTAGGAGGAAAGAGTTTGGAGGAGGCACCAGAAAGTTAGTCTGTGTGCAGATGGCTAGAGTGATAACTGCAGTAGCAGAAACTCTGTAAATAGTTCTCATGATAAAGAGCTGGTTTAGTTTTAGCAACATTAAATCCTCTCATATTATTACCGACTATATGGTACATGAAACAACTCCCACAAGACAACTAACCCTCAGGGCCGGCTCCAGCAGTTTTGCCGCCCCAAACGGCGAAAAAAAAAAGAAAGAAAAACAGAAGTGCCAGGATCTGTGGAACCATTCTTCAGCACCACTCCGTTAATCTAGTCATGTCTATTTATTAATTGTTTAATCTCTCATTAATATTTGGCAATTTGTTCTTATGATAGTGTACTGAGCATACTTTATTTTGCCAGGGATTGCTCCATCGGTGTGGAATGCACCTCCTTGGTCTCCATTGTTCATTAGATGAAGCATTTCAGCAACAGTTAAAACAATAGCAACCATACTTAATACCAGTGTAAAAGACAAAGTGATGTACATGCCCCTCAATAGTAATGTAAGAATTCTGGATGACACCGTGCTCCAATCTATTATATGCTTCCACCAGGGGTAATGGCCTGATGCCTCAGAGAGAGGAGAACATGCCATAATACACCAGCTCAGTTATTCAATACTAGGGGAAAGGTGTGGGGGTACATTTCTTCCTGACCCCCTTGAGTGAACAATGTGAGTTAGATTTCACTTTTATCACTGTTAGTCACTTTGCACCTTGGAGCATAAAGACTGATAGCCCTCGTAGCCTTGTTTTGCTAGTGCAACTGCTGGTACCATTTAGATTTCTTTTGCTGGCACAGCTGCAAATGATACATACATATTAATAAAAGTATTCAGTCCCTTATTGAAGTCCTGTGGCATTGTTAGTGCCAATGATTTTCTCTGGCAGTTACTGTTGATTTGCTGAAAAGTGGCATTCAAGTTAATAACCTAGAAGAAAGGAAGTCCGTTCTCCTGGCTCTGCAGAAAAAGTTCTGATTATTGAAAGGCCAACTGAAAGCAGCCATGGAGTGCACTTGAACACCAGGCAGGCAATCTATCATAAAGATGAACCTCAATATTCCTGCTCCCTGCAGCTTGTTATATTGGAACATTCCAATGGTCCATCTAGCCTGGACTAGCTGTATTCATAGGCAATAAGGACTGCTAAATAAATAAGATAAAACCCCAGAGTTTATAGTACTGAATAGTGAAGTACTATACCACCAGGGGAATTTCTTCTTTAGCCCAGCTGGTTAGTTGATTGTTTATGCCTATTTGAGCAAATCATGAAACTGTTGGTCAGTTTATACTTTAATTCATATAGACTAGTAGCCCTTGTAGTTTTATCTTGCTATGGTAACTCCTAATTCTCTTTGTTTTTGTATGTCTTCAATCCTTTTGTAGTTGCAGAGAAATATGACATGGAAGAATTACCAGTCTCAAAATGAGCAGATGTCCTTTGCTTTCTTTTTCAGACGTGGGTATCTTCCACTAGCTAAAAAAATGAATGAATGAAAATATCCCATCACCCCTGGGATCATGTACTTGAATTAATAGATAGTGCCGGTAGAATTCCCAACTTTAAGATCTGTTTTACACGAGGAGACATCTGCCTGTATCACTCTTCTGTCTCCCTTTTTCTGTTATTTTCCCATCTCCCCACTTTCCCAACTAGGAATCCATATTAAGGGACGAGTACACAAAGCTCAGTGAAACTCCCTTTATTTATTTCACTTGTGTTGTTGCTGTTGTTGTGTAGGGAAAGAGCAAGATAACAAAAGGAACAATGTAAAATAAAATTGTACCGGACCCAAACATTTTAACACATGAAAATCCCTTCCCAATGCAAAGACTCTTCCTCTTCTCTCGTTCTGCCTTTTCCTTGCATTCTCCTGCAGCACAGGCATTTTCTCTCTGTAAGCCAAATTCATCTGTGATGTAACTTCACTGAATTCATTGGACTTACACTAGGGACAACTTTGGTCCTCTGTCTCAGGCAATTACAGTAGGAATAAATTGGTCACGCAGGCAAAGTATCTGACAATTAGTGCGCTGAGTTATTCCTGGCAAACCAATAAGAAAGATTTAAAATAAAAATCCCCGAACAGGTCTTTTATTTAATGTAAGGCGTAAGAATCTACTGGGAGCTGATGAATACTGCCCACTAACTGTACAAAGTATAGGTAGCATGCCTTCAAATATCAAAATATCAGATGGAATGCCATGAAAATAAATAACTTCTAATATAAACAAATGAGAACATATCAAACTGTTACCTCTTTAAACATATTGTAAATTTAAAAAACAGTCCTTCTACACAATAAATATTAAGAAACCATTGACATAGTTGAAATGTACTCATATAAATTAACAACTTTAATTACATTAGCCAAACAGACATTGGTTAAAGCACTGCATGTAATATGCAAAATAATAATAATAATAACATCAACAACAAAACACAAAATGATAAAAACAAAATAGGCTTCATAATATCTTGGCTTTCATAATTTATATATATGTATATCTATACTGGTGTGTGTGTGTGTGTCTGTGTGTGTGTGTCTGTGTGTGTGTGTGTGTGTGTGTGTATATATATATATAGTAGATATATATAATACACATATATACATATACATATATATCTTCAACCCATCATTAATTTATGGTTTTCAAAGTGTTTAAATACAAAACCCCATTAAGAATTAACACAAATTCATTGTACCTCCAAAAAAAAAAAAAAAAAAAAAAAAGCTATATAACCCAGAAGTTGTTTGTTTCTGCCCATGGAAATATGAATTGTAATTGTTCATGTAAGACCAAAATCCTATTTCTCTTACTCAGACTGCATAGCACATTACTCCACAAATAGTCCCTTTAAAGGCAAAGACACCAGTTGTGGAATAAGGCTCTATTAAGTATTAGCAAGTGGATCAGAAACTGGTTCTTACATTGACCCATATTATTGATTATGATTAATGTGAGGTTTAATTTAAAGGTGTTAATAACGCTAACAGATGCCTTTTTATCTACATTTTAGGAACAGATTCTGCCACTACTCATGTTGAGTAGTAATTACTATATGTGTACCCCCATTGAGCTCAATAGGACTATTTGCAGAGTAAGGCACTCTTCAGCATGAGTAAGAGTAGCCNGCTTATGCCCAAATAAATCTGTTAGTCTTTAAGGTGCCACCAGACTCTTTGTTGTTTTTGTAGATACAGACTAACACGGCTACCCCCTGATACTTGACATTCATGCAAATAGTTTCTCTCCCCATACACTGTTTGCAATAAACAGAAGCTAAGCGGCAGTCTGAGAAGTCAATGGAACTACTGACATGAGCAAGGTTTCCAGGAGGGCTACATACACAATTGTAGAGTCTGAACTGAAGCCCATTGAAGTCAATGGGAAGCTTTTCACTAACTTCAATAAACTTTGGATCAGGCCTCCAGTGTTCCAGAATCCGAGTTGCCTCCTATTGAAATCAATAGTAATTTTGTCACTCACTTCAATGGATGCAAGATCAGGCACTTGGTTTGTTTAATTTGCAAAGAGAAATTATTTATGTATTATTTTTAGCATTGGCAATTAGTAACCCCTTAAAAAAAAAAACTCCTGTGAAAAATTTAAATCAGAAAGCCTTGATATCTTATAGAATACTTTAGTGACAAATTTAGTGTTTACCTAATTGTTACAATTTTTACAAAGTTTTTTTTTTTTTTTTGCAAACTGCAAACAAGTCTGTAAAAAATGCATTGTATAAAAAGTACATAAATGTATAACCCATTAGCTGTACTATGCAATCTAAATACTATGGAATAAATTAGATAGAAAACTTAGCTATAAGCACATACGTTGATATTTATTCAACAGAGGAATTTTTTTTCCTTTTTTTTTAAATCTCAATTGATTCATACAAACGTGGGCACACACACACACACACACACGGAGTTTTGGCTGACAAAAATGAAGGCCCTGATTACACTGCTTAAACACGGTTCTTGCCATAAAGGTGCTAACACACTGTATCCCTGGCCAATGTCGACAGGGCTTAATTGTGCTATAAAACTGTTTTTTTACAAACCGTGCTATCGCCAAGATGGGGAACCATATTCATGCTTTTCTAGCAAGAAGTGTTTTTTTAAGCACAGCTCACTAGGATGTTGCTAACATGGGGGCTTGGTCCTGCAAACCTTTACTCACACGGGTAAGAAATTGCAGCATCAGGCCTCATGGTTTCCAAACTCAGTGTAGACAAGGCCTTAAGGTTCCTCCCATTCCCTCTAACCTTTTCCCCTACCCAACAACAAATGTTTTTACTTCAGCATTCTTTTAAATATGACAGTGATAGAATTTTAAAAACCTATCTACCTATGCCCTACGGGTTGGACCCTTCAGGTTAGGTGTTGACACTAAAAATTAGGTCTTATAGTGTGCAAACTCATCAAGAGTCGCCAGACTGGAGAGCGGTGGTTGAGACAGCCAGTTAAAGACTGTATTTAAAATAGAAATAATACCATAGCTTTCATTTTGCTCTGTGTTCTACCAGGGTGATGGTGGGGAGGGCCCAAAGCTGCATGCAATATGACAACAGATCTTGCTAAGTGGTACACTGGAGCTTTAGATTTCTTGTTACGAGGGACTGTTTTAAATGTGTTCCTTTCCACGCAATAAAAAATAATCTTTTAATACACTGTGCTTTGCACACAACCATTCATTGCTTTAAGAACATTAGGGTGAAGCCTGAAGTGCTTATACCATGTGTATATATACGTATATATATATATATCCCCCTTGTATGAAGTTGTTTTCCTACAATGTACAGCTGCTGTACATCAGGAAAAAGTCTTAGTGTCATGAATGTGAAAGAAGTAACAATTCTATCACAGATGGGCCTGAAATAGATTCTTGGACCCAAGCACCCCAGGACTTTCTAGGGGTTTGAAATCCACTGCTAAATCCAGATCGCAATGTTATGTTTTGGGCAATATTTCAGCCTGAATGTAATCAACCTAATTGTCCCCTTAATCTAAACCCTGACTTGTTACTTATGACCGGTACCAACCACAAACAGACTGTTTAGAGGCTCACATAAATGTCTTTGGTGTATGTGTCTATTCTTTTTAAGGTACAAAATAATAATAATTATTATAATATAAATAACTATTTTGTGTGCTGTAGCAGTTCTTGTATAGCCCACAATAAGTGCAGCTCTCAACCCCTCCTACTCCCAATCAACCTCCCTCGAATATACTTGTTAAATAAAGATTAGACAGGTCAAACACCATTGTAGTGCAAATAGTAAACGATTAAAAATTTTTTTTTTACAAAATATAGAAATGTTCGGCTCCAGTAACTGGACAAACATGTTCCTTTCAAGTATCTCTCATTGAAACAAAAAAAAAAGTTACTTCCATTAAATAAAGTCTTTCTGTTTTTTTTTTTTTTTTTCCTTTCTCTCTCAGGTAAACAGTTTCAAACCAACTAGGTTGCATAGTTCTAATGTTGTAAGCACCTTAACGAAATGTAACTTTGTATTCTTTCTTTCATTCTTTTTCATTTTTTTTCTTCTTTTTTGTTGTTTTTTTTTTTTGTGGGTTTTTTTTTTGCAAATGTAGTGCAGAAGATGAAGGTGTGAACACCTGCGCAATATTGTCCCTTTACCAACATAAGTAAGTGTATGTATGTGTATATTTGTGTGTGTGTGCGCATACGTATGTGTGTATTTGTGTGTGTGCTCGTGTAACACACGTGCACACGCAGGCATATATATATATATATATATATATATATACACACACACACACACACACATATGGTACATACACTCTCATTATGTCCTTGGTAAATTGGGGGGAGGGGAGAGGGGAAAGTGCCAGTGAATGTAGTGTTCATACACATGGCTTTTCTAAGAATTTCAATGCCATTTTGGACTCAGAGTCCAAACTGCTGCAGGTTAGGCAAGCTGCTACCAGGGCTTGAACTGATGGGTAACTAGGAGAGGAAACACAATTCTCCTTGTAACGAATAATGTTTAACATACTATATAATAAAATATGGAACATATTGAAAGGAAGGGGAATCCCCCTCCCCACACTGCTATTCAAAAAATTTCTCATTCAAGCCCTGTTTGTTTATGCGCTCTTTTTCTTCCTTTGTCTGTCTTTAGTCTTTTTGAACTCCATGTGTTGTCTTTTTTTTTTTTTTTAATTGTTTCATTTGGAAAGATTAAACCAAAGTCGGGTCTTTCCTCTACTGCAGCTTCTTTTCAATTTTCCACACAGACAGCAGGCCCTTGGTGTGAGTGTGTGTCTATGAGCAGCCACACTCCTCCACAATCATATTCTGAATGTCCTTCTTGATGATGTTCTGTCCATCGTCATAGTATAGCATGGACATTGGTCGTAGCTTGGTGGGCACACAACATGACTTGAGGTTGGAGAAGGGGCTGTGGCCCCTCATGCGGTAATGGTTGATGACCGTGGAGTGGAAGGATAATGATGAACCAGATGTGCCCGCTATGTGGCTGGGGCACTCACCTTCACAGTAGTTGGCATGGTAACCTGTGGGAGCAATGATCCAGTCACTCCATCCAATGTCCTTGAAGCTGACGAAGAACTGCTTCTTGCAGCAGATGTTGACCTTGCCGTCACACTCCAGGCCCCGTCTCCGTCGTCTGTGCAGGCGGTCATCTGAATGCCGGGCAAGCATCACTAGGAAAGGTCTGTGTGACTGCTCTTTCTCCTCTTCTACTGTGGATTCTCCAACTTCCTTCTCTTTCCCTTCCCCATCATCTTCTTTTTTCTTCTTCTTGCCCAGCAGCACCAGGCTAGCTCCAGTCTCCTGGCATTGGTCACAGGCAATCCTTACATCAAGGGAGCTCTTGCCTTGGTCCAACAGGTATTGCACACTACTGGAGACAGGAAAGATGTGCCAGGTACTTTTACGGGTGTCCACCGCCTTTTCAGAGATGAGAGTCTCACTTTTATCACCCTTCAGCCCTCCATCCTCCATTTCTTCTGCCCCTTCAGAGTTGCCTTTGGGCTGTCTCTGCTGTTGGTACAGTCGGATGGTCACTTTTGTTCTGCTTCGGTTAGCCTTGGAGACTTTCAGGAAGAGCCACACTTCAGCACGCTGCACTACCGAGAGGTCACTGCCTTCCTTGGAAATCTCAAAGTGCAGCATTTTTTTAGCCGTGCCTGAAGTTGATAAATAAAAACAGATGGGAAGAATCGGTTAGTATGTATTTTTCATTCCTTTGATAAGATTGTATTGTCACCAGAAGAATAAAATTCCCTAAGTTATGTTTCTATTTAATATTCTGAGTGTTCCCTACTGTGCCTTGCTAACCCCCTCTGTCTCCCACATCTCTTTGATGTTACCTTTTCCTGCAGTGGAAATTCTCTATTTACTGAAGTATTTGTTTTCCTATTTTTTTCTCATATAAAATTTTGTTATGGGAGCATTAATCATACATGTGAATTCATGCAGTGCATTTAATGGCAAGTGGGCATTACTTGGTGTGTAGGGGTTAATTTTGCTCGGCTTTCTCTTGTGATTGCTATTAACTGACAGGGAAAGTAATCGCTGTTTAAAAAAAAAGCCCATGAAAATATATAATATGCATCCAAATCTGTGTCTAGTGATAAAAATTGGGGGGCTAGATCCATGTCCACAGAAGTCAATGGGGGATTTGCCAAAGGAAGCAGGATCTGGCCCATATAAATCATCATCATTCTTCATTAAGTTCTTACACCAAGGAAGTTTATGCCAATAGTTTCAGAAACCTAGGAATACTTAAATATCACTCTTAGCATTCAGAGATTCACAGATCTATACATTTCAGGAATGGCTTAGTGTTCTGCAGCCAGACACTTAATCCTGTGAACTACTAGTTATAGATTCTGTTGTTAATTTAACATAGTGTGCCCGTTGTGATTATAGTAATGGCAAATCCACCAATAAATGAGTTAAAGAACCTTCTGAAGAAGGTTCTCTGGCATAACTATATAAACTTGCTGGGATGCCAGTGATGATGATTATGCTGGGGAGAGGGAGTTTCTTTGATACAGATCTCATATCCCTGGCAGAAGTTAAAGTGAACGATGAGGGCTGTTTTATGGTTTGATCACTAAGCATGAAGAAGTTAAGAGAGAATGAATTGGCTGGTTTTTTAAAAAAAAGAAACAGAGATGGTTTGTGTCTAAGACTACGGCATTATGATTTGTAGGAAAGCTGGAATTTTTTTTTTTAGAGAAAGAGAAGACCAGCACCCTGCGGGTAAAGGACTACATGTTTTCTTTCTTGGGCAGGCAGCAGATGTTTGGAATTTATAGATGTAAAACTTTTAAATGGATAGGGACAGATTCTGAAACCCTTATTCAAACTGCATCACACTTGTGGAGCAAGGTGTTGAGTGAGGTACTCTTCAATGCGAGTCAGGGTATCAAGGGCAACCACTGATCAAGACTGAAATGGTAGGACCAAAGCATCAAAAAGGTCACTTGAAAAGTGCTATTGCATCAGCAAGGCTGTTGATCCTGGCTCTTCTTCATCAAAGAATTCCACAAACAATTATTAATTAGTTATCACAACGCCCCTCAGACGTATCCCCATTTCACAGATTGGGAATCTGAGACACAGTGTTTAAGTGATT
Organism: Trachemys scripta elegans; assembly: GCF_013100865.1. Classification (NCBI taxonomy): domain Eukaryota; kingdom Metazoa; phylum Chordata; order Testudines; family Emydidae; genus Trachemys; species Trachemys scripta. The sequence goes on from NC_048299.1 coordinate 91,157,545, forward strand.
TACCTAAGGCCACAGAGGAAACCCTGTGTGAGAACTCAAGATTTCCTGGCTCCTAAAACCCTGTCCACACTGCCTTCTAAGCTACCTGTTGCTTTCTTTTTTCTGTGAAGTCCTGATACAGATGTATTCAGCTACTCCAGGTGGAATTCCCAGGTCAAAGAGACAGTAATTTCTAAATTAGAGTAGCCAGAGGGCACACTGTTTTATTTTTATTTTACTTCCCAGTGAGAGTATGAAATTGTGGACTTGAACTGTCCTTGGGACAGAAAAACACATGGATTGTTTCCCATCGACTTTGCTGATACCTGTCTCCAAAGGGGGTTAAATAGGTTCTCATGGACTGTGGGGTAAATGTATTGCTTTCAGAGGTGTATCTTTTCTCACTTAAAATTAGTAAGAAGTTTTGGGAAAAGAGACAAGAGAGTTCTAGCGTGCCAATCCAAGCTGACAAAAGCTTTGAGATGTGAGGTTTTCTGAGAATGACCATCACTTGATAGTAATTAAAAGGAAATGAGTTAACCCTTTTTGCTATTGCATGGCTGGTGCTCATGTTTCCATTCTGGCAGTAAACAAACTATGGCAAAGCTGTCTGCTTTATAAGTGCAGAAGGTTTTTGATACAGATGGGCATTAACCAAAACTCCATATATGCCAGAAATTTGGAAAAGTTCAGATCTGGACCCCAACTTTATAGCTTGCCCAGGTCTCTGTATTGGGCCAAACCAAAACCTAAATCAGAGCACCCCAAAACATGCAAGAGTTCTGGATCAGGAATTGAATTTTTGTGGCTTATTATGGTCTCTCTCTCAAGAAGTATGATACACGCACCCCCTTTGTTACGCGCCTGAATTTCTGAGCAAAGCATTTAGAATAGTGTAACTATGCTGCAGGTTTGGATTTGGATCTGGATCTAGATATAAAACATGTCTAAATTCAAGGGAATTCAAATCTAGGCTTTTGGTTCTAATGTATAATGAGAAAGGGGCTTTATAAAGAGAGTACTTATTAAAGGGTTACTTAATACTGTTAGGTGTCCAGGTGCAATATTTAACATTTCTGTTCTTAGCATTATAACGGGAGCTGATAATAATTATAAAGTGACATACTTCCATCTGTAAATAGCCACAGTTACCTTATATGTAGGCTGATGAGTAGTATGCGTAACAATTTAGTTATTCAGTTTGGACAGATGTTGCATGAAAGACACAAAATCTCTAGATCTTTTAAAATTAGTTTTTCATAAGTCCCCATATTTCTGAAAGTTGAATTAATTACTTAATGAAGTAATAAAAAAATGGACTAATACAGCATGAAGTATTTGAATAGACTTTCAATGCTTTTGCCTTACCTCACTTCTGAACGGCTGCTGCAAAGTAACATAAGATGAGTCTAATGCCATAACAGCATCACCAACATTATTCGACATGTTTTCATAAAGAACTATGGATTTAAATTCCAAGGAAAGAGGGAGATGCAAAAAAATCAAACTGTCCTAATGCTTCTGTATGAAAAAAAAATTCTATGCAGTCCTCAAGCCCACATTATTTAGCAGAAAATTCTATAATGTTAAAAAAAAAACCCTTTTTTAGGTCTGTTTTCAGGAGGCCAGTATGGAACAAAGCTGGAGGGAAAATTAAAATAGTGGTGGGGAAAAATCAAAACTCTCTTGAATTCACCCCAAATCCCAAATCAACTAACTATGATCTTTTGTAATCAGCTTCTGAGAAAGAACTAACAGTACAAATACTGAAGTCCTAACTTGGTTTGTACAAAGTCCCTCTTTCAGGTAAACTCTCATTGTAGTCAGTGAGAGTTTTGCCTGAGTAAAAGCTGAGTTAGACCTCAAGAATTGGCCCAATATGAATGAACGTTCACCATATTAGAGTCTTTATTTAAAAAAAGCCACATAAATATCCTAAGAGGAATCACATCTCAAATGTTTTAGGTTAGAGATTCTGCAGTCCCTTTTTCCCCAAGCGTTGCTCAGGGATTTAGCTTCAGTTAAACCTTGCGTAATGCGTAATGCTTTGGAAATGTACACTGCCTTTATATATAGTTGTCTAATGAAAAAGCATGCTGTAGTCTGTCTGATAACTGAAGGTGCAAAAGAGATCTCACTAAATGTTTTGGGTGGTATCATTTCATCACAAGCTCACAGCAATACTTTCGTTGTCCTCTTTTTGTATTTCCTTGTCTGCTGTGGCTGATTTTCAATGGACTTTTTCCATTTCTAATCATCCTGCTCCTCCTGCCTGATTCATGTGGAAAGTCCCACAATCCAACACTGCTGACCACTTCATCCCTTCTGTGTGATACTGACAAAATATTGGATTGTGTTATCACAGGAGAAAGTGCTAGAGAAGGGAGAGATGTGCTTATTCCAGAACCCCAGATCTGAGTGCCTCTCACCCCTTAACAAAACATTGGGGATATTTGTATCTGATTCCACATCTCTACTTCCCAGCTGTGGCCGGTCTCTGCCACAAAGAAGGTCCTGATTCTAAAGAGCAAACAGGAATCTTCTAGCAAAGTTAAATATGTTGGCAAAAGTTGTGGAGAAAAGTGAAAAATAAAAAATAATTTATGTTATGTGGTAAAAGCTTTTATAAGGAAGGAATTATTCAGTGGGAGGGAAATAGAACAACACTATTTGATATTTTAATGAGAGTTTGCTATCATCTTTTGCCCTTCAATATTGCTTGCACACAGGGCCGGCTCCAGGCACCAGCTTAACAAGCAGGTGCTTGGGGTGGCCAAGGGAGAGGGGCGGCACCTGCGGCAATTCGGGGGCGGCAGGTCCCTCACTCCCTCTAGGAGCGAAGGACCTGCCACTGAACTGCCGCTGCCGATTGTGGCTTTTTTTTTTTCCCCAATTGCCACCGCCGGTCGCGATCGTGGCTGCTTTTTTTTTTTGCTTGGGGCGGCAGAAATGCTGGAGCCGGCCCTGCTTGCACACCTTTAAGGACAGGAGCCTGAACATGTGGTGGGAAGGAAGGATGCATTTAAATCCTCCATGTACCAAGCTGCAAAAACTGTAAGGGCAATCATAAGGCTGCTTATGTCTGTGTATAATGACCTAATATGGAAGAATTATTTTTTTTCGACTGCGTGGAATGGGGGCAAGGGGACAGGGAAGGTGGCAAATCACTAGAAAAATCCATGCCAGAGCTGGGAGGTGAGGGACTTTGAAACCTCTTCATTCTTCAGAATTAGCTTTTGTGTGCTTGGTGTCCCCCAGGAGAATGCAGAAGGAAAGCAGGCATGTCACAGATAAACAGGGGCTTTGCCAGTGGGTCCAGGCACTTTGTGGCCCCACAGAGCCAATCCCCGCATGAGGCTGCATTTACTACTCCCTCTTAGGTCTCTCAATAGAAGCCACAGGATCGCTGGTGTTAAAGTGCACTCTGAGGCTCATGGTTCCTTTCCTCACTTCTGCCATGTTGAGTCCCTTAGTATGCAGTTCCAGCCTACTGACTTCGGATTTAGACTGTGCCTCAGGATAGGGCCCTGTGAGTTTGCGCTATGTGCACCTACACAGGTAGGGCCTAAATTATACAACTTAGAAGATCTTTTTGAATAAAATGATAATACATTTAAAGCAGGTTCCTTAACCATTCCTTAACCAAATGTTATTAAATGATTAAGTCTTTGTTTCCCCTCCTCCCAGACCCAACTACCACCCATGGAAGCAATTATACTTCCTACCATTACAGTGGAGCTTACTCTTAATACATGGCATTTAAATTGGCCATGGAAAAATGTTCACTGTGTAAGAGAGCTCTGTGACTTTAAATTTCCATTCTTCATTGCTGTTTCATTTTGAGTCATTTTTATGTTATACTGTAAGTGAACTATTTTTCCCTACAAAGCAAGCTTTTTTTTTTTTTTTTTTAAGTTGCTAACTTTACTACTGCCTATGATTAGATTTGGTGGGGGGGGGGGGGGGGAAGAGATTTGTACAGTGTGCCAATCTGTAATTACATTCAAAAGCATCCTTCTCTTTACTCCTCATTTTCGTTCCCCAGGAGACAGAGAAAAAGAAATAGGTTAGTAGAAAGGTTCTTTCGGAGGGAATGAAGAGAAGAGTGTGGTTGAGAGATAATTGCTTGAAAGGTTTACTAATGACCACTAGAGCTAGAGGAATTGTTCACAGTTTATCCAGTGAATTTAGCCCTGTTAACTGTCTGGCAATTATCCCTAAGCAGACTGATTATTACAATTTTTTCATTATTCATGATTATTCAGTGGCAATTTATGTGGATGTATTTCAGTCTATGGATCACTCACAATGATTCTCTCCAATTATTCATTATTCTTCACGTGTGATTGGTCATCTAAGTCGCAGGAGTGTGTTTCTGCTCCCGGACTGGATAACTGTAACTCTTTAAACAAGGGAAGAGCGATTCTGATGCAAATAGCAAAAACCTTGTATTCATGTTCACATACTCTTGTCTACAGGTGAATACAGGTATTTGCAGGAAGAACAGCCATTCCCCAAATGTTCATGCGAACAAAAACCCATTCCCATAAACGTTCATGAAATGGCCAACAGGAAAGGGACAGGCAAGGTCGTCTCCTCTGAAATTTGAGTAAATTCAGCTCTACTAACTATTGACTCATATTTTATTCTATCAGAAACTAACGTGTTACTTATTATCCAAAAAGGAGACATTCTGCACTTACAACATAGAGTTCCTTCACTAGAGCTAAAAATCTTCCCTCATGAGTTTGTTTGTGTGTGTGTGTGTGTGTGTTTTCAAGGGCATTGTAGGGGTGCTTTCACCAGTAAGGTTTTTGCAATGTTAAGTTAAAATGGTTCATTGTATTGCAGAAGACAAAAGAACAATTTGTGTGATGTTAATAATACTGCAGATTTGAATTCTAAGCTGTCACTCCTTCCATAAAAATATTGCACTTTTGTGCAACACGGGCCAAATCCTGTACTTATTGAGATGAATAGCAAAATTTCCACTGACTTCAAATGAACTAGCATTTGACCTTAAATGAAATTGTTAAAGCTCTGTTGCCACAAACAATATTGACTTCACACTTACAAATACACGTGTCCACATTTAAGGACACCCGATCACAGATCTATGCACACGTTTACGCAGACAGGCCAGTTTATATACATATGGACACTGATATGCATCCATTTATACATAGGCATGCATGTGGCCGTGCATACACATAAATTTATCCAGGCACCCAAACCCATTTACACAGAAACACTACATGCATACCCATGTCCAGGCTTGCATGCCCTGGCACATACATGTACATAAAAATACATAGGCACACTTATGCATATATACAAGCAAATGTGTGCCCACATGTACACAGCTGTATTTGCAGACACAAGTGCACACATGTTTGCACGCACAGTGATGTTCTCGCAGATACCTTTTCTAGACTAGTTCTCTCCCTCTCTGATTCACCTGCACTTTCTTAAACTGTTCCCAACCAAACCAACCCCTAGAGAAGCTTCTCATTTTGTTTCAGTAAAATGCATTTAATGAAGAGGGGTTTTCCTCTCTTAGAAGTAATTTGCTTTCATTTGTTAGACTTGGAATCTTTGATAAAGTATGCTAAAGTGGAAAAAAAACAACAACAACAAGGGGAAAGAGATTTGTTTTCTAAAAGCCAAGGAGACTGCATTAGAAAAAATGTGATAAAATCAGCTCAGCTGATGATTCATGGTCACATTTCTCAGTGTCTGTTTAAAAAAAAAATCATTTCTGATCTCTAGATTTCCAGAATGTAAGCATCCAGCAATTGATCAGATTTATCTTTTCCCTTCCTTTGCCTGTTTCCTTACATTGCATTATTTTTCCGGTAGCCTTCCACTCTGGTTAATTTCTGCCTTTTAAACTAGATGGAAGAAACAAGATCTCCACTCAGAGGCTACAGATAAGCACAAAGATCTTTGGGATTCAGGATCCAATTAGGTAAAATAGCAGCTTGAAGGCAGGTTAACTTGCATGAACTGAAAAGGCTTTGGAAGAGTGTGCCCTCTTGTGGCCATTGAGTGCTTTACTGAGCACAGAAGGATGTGCACTTAAATAAGCATCTTTTAAAAAAGCCATTGATTAAACAATTTAAGAGGGATAAATGACCCATCCTCCTTTTTTCCCCCCTCATCCCCACCAAACACCTTGCTGTTAATGCCAGGGCTGGCTATCTGTCTAGGAAAAGAGATGTCTGAGTCTTTACTGTCAAGTCAATTCACGTCTAAATTTGAAAGGAAATGACGCAAAAAGATAAAACTGATGTGAATAGCTATCACAATTCTCATTTATTCTCGATATCTCTAATGACAAGCTTTAGGATTTCAATGCTTATAACTCCCCTCTCTTACCCAGTGACTGATGTTAGCAACCCTGTTCAGTGCTGATTTAGTTGCCAGGATCAGTATATGCACTTGGCACTATCCCAGGGCTTAGTAGTTGATTGGCTAATAAGCTATCTATTTTTTTAAAAAAATAAAGGGGTTAGTAGCCAACCAGATTTTATAAGCATTGGCTATCTAAGCAATGGAAACTTGTGGCTATGCTTGTCAAGAACATATATGTCTGCCCCTCCCCCCTTTTCTCTAACACAACTGTTAAGACCTTGAAGTAAACCACAGCGTTTTGGCAAAAGGATGCTCACAGTAGAACTAATCTCAGTTAGTAATCTTAGCTGGATATGTAAGTAGAAAATCATTTTCATGTTTTATTTGTTAGAATGCCAGGGTACAGAAGGGTTCTTTTGTAAACTTTTGCCCAATACTCTTTGCCATTAGTTTTACAAAGATGTGCCTGGAATTGTAGCAGTGAAAAATACCTGCCAAGACTTCTGCTGATCTCAAGGATATGAGGACACCTGTGCTTTAGAAGAGTTCAATACATTTACTCTAGTCCCTCCCCCCACCTCACCCCCACCCATTTATCTATATCCTCTCCTATTTTTCATTTTAGTCTCTGTGTTTACATAAAACATCAGCCTGAATACAGATTTTGAAGAACAGAATAGACGCACAGAGTAATGTGGGCACACTTCATTTTCATTGTATAGTTGTGTGCAATAGCTGGAGACGATTTCACAATGAAAAGTGAAATATCTCTTTTTATGCCTGTGAGTATAGAATAGCCACAATTCCTGAGAGGGTGAAGTACGATAGGATTATGTGGGGTCACACCCACACAAACAAAAATCGGAATTCTTACTCCTATTTTCACTAGCATTTAGCTGATTTAACTCGTGTCAAGCTTCCATTCATTTTCATTGATTCTCTACTGCTTCCTTTTTAGATGATGGAGGTTTCTAGTAAGAGTAGCAAGAATATTATCCAAACTGAAAGAAGAGTATATTTAGTCTCATACCTCAGTGATGTAGACTCTTTATCAACCGTTTTCTTATTAATTGTTATAGGCATTGAGGATTGCCCAGGGATCTGTGTTCTGTTCCTGGCTCTTCCACACACTTCTTTTATAACCCAAGAGAAGTTGCTTGAATTCTCTTTGCCTCAGTTTCCACATGTGCACAATAGGGCAAATAATACTGCTTTAGGATTTAACCTCCATCTTTACAAGTGAGTATGTGTCAGCGAGCTGACGTCAAGCTGAATTAAATCATTAGTGTTTGTATAGCACTGTGAGCTCCATGGATGGAAAGTGTTATTTAACTGTAAAGTATTATTAATAGATCTTGAATTTATAGAGGAAAATTATTTGTTCAGCAGGTTAAAGAACTGACTAGCAGTAATGACGCTACTGGAAGTCATTTTTTTCCATTATAAACCTAGACTCTTGTACATATCTACTTTATTCAACACTTTAAAAAAAAATTCCCTTACTCTCCTTCCAACTAAATGTCCAGTTGATATGGAAAAAAGGCCCCAAACATCTCTTAGAACATACCTGCCATGGCTCTAAGAAGGTGGAGTGCATCAATGCAACCAAAAAGGCAAGAGAATAAAATTCTGCACCCTGCATTCTGCTAAAGAACTAGATACCACAAATCTTGTTAAATTAATTTTGTTATTAATATTGATTGTTATATGGACGTAAATCAAATTGGTGTTGTGTGAGCGTTCAGTAGTTATTAACAGAGAGATTGGCAGCTGGACTATTGGCCAGTCTGTGGGCAATGGCACAATTATTTTTGGTCATGTGACTCTGAGCCAATTGGATTAGGAGTTGCAATTTAAGGCTGTCGTGTTTAATAGGCATATATCAAACTCAGAATTCCTTTGCATCAGGGCTCAGGAAAGACAATAATGAGTTTACAAATAATTGGGACTCACAGGATGAACAGAAACCACTATTCATTCCATATGTGTTCCACTCTGCTTTGAGAGGGGTGCTGAAAACCAGGTGCGGAGCCTGTTCATTAGCCTAGCAATTTCTTTGCTTCCATAAGTCCATTCCTTAAACAGGTAGAAAATCACAGCTGCTTCAAGTGCTCACTTGCACTGAGATCTTCTATCCAATGTTTGAAATGGCGAGCACACAAGGGAAGAAAAGCACGACTCTTCCCAGGGAAAGAACTGATAACGGCTGCATTGACAAGAACGCCTAAGGCAAGGGCTTCTTGTACAGTTGGAAGCCATACAGCCGGCAGGAATGTCTGCTCTTAAAAGCATGCACACTTCTGTGCATGGCTTGCCTGCAAACAGAACATCTGAGTCAACAGGTTTTCAGGACTGGAAATTCTGAGTGTTGTCTTAATTGTTTATACTGCCGCAGCAAACTTTTAAACAAAAATGCTTGGAGTTCCTGTGCATACTTTGCCTACCATATGCTGTACCAAACAAAACAGTGACATTCTTTTAAAACTGTCTTGGCAACAAGAAAAATTCTTTGGCTAGACAGCATCATAAAAACAGTTGCTATTAGCAATTTCATACCTTTTCAGATTGGTGATACAGCTATAGCAAGTTGTAGATGATCTTATGTATATGCATATACATATATTCTATTGTACTGAGTTCTGGTTCTACTCATTTAGGAGAGAACGTTACAGCGGCTTTCTATAGGCGCATGATGAGGTTTTGAGCAACTAGTTAGTAAATTCTATACACTGAACATTTTATTCTTACCAATTAAAGAGAGCAGAGTAGTTCAAAGTGAACACTGTCAAGGTTGCATTCTTTGGCAGGGAGCACTTAGGAACAGAATCTTTCCTACTTTTTTTTTTTTTCCAGCATGCAAAAGTTAGCATTACAAATTGGATCATCTACAAGTATTTGTCCTGGTTCTATTGAAGTTTATCTGACAGTCGCTGAAACAATGTATTGCCTAGGATGCTGTGCTAATTAAACAACAAAAATGCCCTCTCGCTTGTCTTAAGTTAAATATTCTCCATGTGGTATAATACCTACTTGGTATTTTTTTTAAACAAGGAAGGTTTATTTTAAAAAATAGTATTTAGATCCCTTTCTTTCATCAGAAACTTTCTGAGAGGTTGCAGCTCTTTCCCTTTCACCATCAGACCCAGGATCCAGTACTTCAATGCAACTGCTCTGGTTTCACAAGCAGTTTGGAAGATTCCTTTGCAGCCTGACTTTCTGCTCAAGATTGGTTAGATAGCTTCCTTACTGTTTGGCTGTGTGAGTTTAGCAAGTGTAAGCAAGTAAGCTGTATCCAAAACTTAATCAGGTAGAATCAAATTCTTTTACAGTCCTTTTCTCTTTGCCCTCTCCCCCCCCCCTTTCACCCTATAATCTTACAGGAAATATTATTGTTGGGGAGAAGAAACAAGTTATTTGCAGTTCTGGCATAGAAAGATATATTTTACAGTAATTTTTTCTAGCACTCACCTGATTCTGCAAATGTGATGATTTCTGAAGTTTGCTCTACAAGTTCATTCATTTCTGCTCTTCTTCCAATGTCATCCTCTATTTCCACATAGCCATCCTCTCCCACCTTTCCTACGTGGAGTTTTTTTATGGCGTTTAAAAGTGCTGCCTTGGGCACCGGCTGGGTGATGTTAGGTCTGTCCCTCAAGTGCAACATGTTCAGTATGTGCTTCTTTACTGCTTCCACCATCTCAGGCTGTGAGCTTGGCACATCCTTTGAGAGTGTGGCAAGGGCACACGATGGGCAGTCAGTAACTGAACTGTGCCCCTCAGACCCTGGGGTTGGAGAACTCCTCGCTATAATCCAGCAAAGCACCAACAAAAATCCTCTCTTCAAAAGCAAAGGCATCCTGGCAGCAAAAGTTGTTGTGATTCCCTTTTTAAAAGGCCCTGCTTTTCCTCTCTCTTCACACACAGGTTTTTTGTTGTTTGTTTGTATGTTTGTTTTTTTCCCCTCGCCTCTTCAGCAAATTCTCTGGAACAAGAATAGAAAGTTTTCTGTGAAGTTTTGTTTGCAGGTTCCCCCTCTGAATGCAGTAAGTGCTGTAGATGTTTGTGGCTGTCAGGGAGAAGAGTTCTGACTCTGTCTCAGAGTAGGAGAGAGACACACACAGAGAGAAAGAGGACGGATTGGCCTAAAGTGAGTGAGTGAATGAGAGAGGGAGGGAGTTTTGTCTGTGAGTAAGGGCTATGATTAGGAAAGGGGGAGGAACAGCCAAGCTGCCTTCCTTATGCTCATTGCTCCCTAACCCACACCTCTCTTCAAATATCACCACTCATGTTTTCTGCCCTCCCCCACCCCCCTTTGCTTTTTTTTTTAAATCTCTTTCACTTCTTTTGACTTTACTCTTTCTCTCTCTTAATTTTTCTGTTTGAGTTTCCTTGCTATAATTCCCCATCTTTTTCTATTTTTTCAACAACATTACAAGCTTAACGGAACAGGAGAAAACTGAATGAAAGAAAAGAGTACACCCTGTTGATAAGCACCTTGTTTTTGCTCCTGTACAATATTAGATGTTAAATAGTGTGTGTGTGGGGGGGGGGGGGGGGGTATGAAGACAAGGAATCTGAATGTTTGGAGCTTAACATTGTTCTGTCCTGAATGAAAAAAGAGAAAAGATGCTACTTTTCCATTTACTTTTTAATGGTCAAAGTTATCAACACTGGCAAGAAATCTGAAGGGAGCAAAATAAAACTTTTTTGTTGGGGGGATGGGGGTGTCGAGGGGAGCTATACAGTACATTACACTTTTTCCAGCTGCACAGTGCAGCCAAGCATAGAAAGACACAAGCAGGAGACAGTACAGCACATATCTGTGTCATATTAAGATACTGCCTTCCTATCCAAATATATGCCTCATTCTACCCTAGTGTTCGCCCAGAACTTCTCAAACAGATACATTTAAGTTTGGGGTTAGGGTGACCAGATTGCAAATGTAAAAAACCGGGACAGGGATGGGGGGTAATAGGTGCCTATATAAGAAAAAGCCCCAAATATCGGGACTGTCCCTATAAAATCGGGACATCTGGTCACCCTGTTTGGGGTTAATCAAGTAATGACTGAAAAGTGCTTGACGGTGAAACATGCTATATATAACCTGGCCAAATCTTAAAGCCCTGATTCAGTTTTTACTCAATCCCTAATCAGGCAAAACCCTCATTGATGCAAATACAAAATTTGTCTGAGTAAAGTCTTCTAGATTTGGCCCATTGTTTTTAGAAAGCACTTTTCTTTTGTTTCATTCATTTAAACCACATAGTATAATCATGACATCAGAAGAGGTGATTACATAGGATGAGTAAATCTAAAATACTAGTAAAAGCCAGATCCTTTGCTAGTAATCATACGCCATTTAACATCAGCTGTAGATCTGGGCCCATATTAAAAAATCATTATCTTTGTCCGTTACAGCACCTCACGTTGTCCTGACATGCTTTATAATCTTCTACTCTACTCACCTTAGCAAGCTAAGAAGAAACACTTAAGTGAGAAACTTCCTTATGTTTTGACGTTATAATGAAAAACTGGAAAACTGGATTTATCACCTCAAACTTTCAAGATTCTTTCTAATTGCCTTTTAGAGAGATCTTTAAGATCACTTTTCTTCTTTTTTTCTTAGGTGCGTTCTTTCTTTTATTCTCACGCGCATACACACACAATTTGTGTTTTTATATATGCTCATCTTTTATCTTACAACTAGTACAGTTCCGTATATTATCATCAAAAGTATTTGTAGTGGGAAGAAGTTATAAATGTAAGCGTTGTGAGATCTGCAATTCCCATAAAGCAATTACAGGCACGAGATCTGAGAGGAAGGGCAGGGAATAATATAGTGAAAATAAATTAAATATACAGAAGTATTTGTGCAATCAACAAGACTTTTGCAAATGTTACATAGTGCAATTCTTTTTTCAATGGGGCTCTTTTATAAGAGTTTTTCTCTATTAAAAAGCATCTACAGTACTCCCTAATCTGAGCACTACTGACCTCAGTTACTATACTGTTATACTTAAGGGTCTGTCAGCATTTCCTTTATAAACCCTGCAGCCATTCTTATAAACACATCTTTGTAACATAACCCCTGCTATATATAAATATCTAGGGTCTCATGAACAGCCCAAAGTCTGTTGTAATTACAGTAAGTTTGAAAGTGAGTCTGAAATAGGACTAAAAGTTTAATTGACTGAAAATATAATTTGAGATGACAATATACATTTAGAGTTACAGGTACTGACAGGTAAAGTAGATAAGTATGTATATAAATATGAGGTATTAACATATCCATATAAATTCTTATGTAGCACCCATCACAGTAATATCTGACATATAAGTACAGTATGGATGTACATTGCTATAGAGGTATAGGTATATATAGTTAGTTTCTCATCCAGTGTGGTTGTTTAGCCATGTGTTATATATATGTACTATTATATATATGTTATATGTACGAACATATCTTGGTGTTTATTGATTTAAAGAACTCTACATTAACAAAGTTTTGAATCAAATATGTAGACTGGGTGTACATATATACATATATTCTGTACTGTGCACACTTAAATATGTTTAAGTTTTAAAGTCCATATTACTCCGATAACTACAGACAATATAATTCATATTAGTATCTAAAGTTAAATAAGCTGTAATTTTTTGTGCATACATTCACTAAATATATCCATGACAACATGCAGATAAAATGTCTAAATTTAAAAGAGAAAAGAAAAAAAACTCAGACTTTAAAGTTTTTACCTCTCTGTCTTCACTCTCTCTAGGAGACTGTGTATTATGTGTCAAGAACTGCTCAAATTCCTCTTTGTGGAACAACATGAAGCTGTATACTGTAGTTCTCATGTGTATACTCACTCACACATATTTAAATGGGTTGGAATACTGTGAACTATTAAATCAAAATTAGGTGGGTTGGAATATTGTTTTTGATTGGTTTATCCAACTGACATCATCAATTGACTGACTGTTTTCCTGTGTGAGACATACTTCTTGGTAATTAGCTGATGTCTAGTATGAGTGTCATGGATTCAAGTGTCATGGATTCAAGTATCGGTATTAAACCCTCTTCCAATTTAAAGTATGCAGCTTAAAAAAATCAGACGGAAAGTAAACATGCTGAGTCAAAGAGGCAAATTTCAACTTTTTATTAGATAAATATATACAGATAAGCGTTTGTTAGTTCAATCACAGGATCTGTCAGCCATTTAATTACTAATTAGATAATTGTCTTAGTCTGCTTTGATGGTAAGAAAACATTGAAGATTCTACTTGCAAGTTCTGGTTTTAAGAAAAGTCAGGAAAATGAATGATTTTATTCAGAATCAGTTTGTGATGGGTATAATTCTTTACTAGCTAAGTTTTACTTCTTTATTAATTTAGGGATGGCTTCTAAAGCTGTTTATAACTTTGTTTGTTTGTTTGTTTGTTTTGATCATGTTGCTCACATCCGATTCTTCTTGTTTCTCTGCATGCAGATTGCATCACATATTTAAAAAATAGGACATCTAAAAAATTTTATAATTAACAACACATACTGTCTGTCTTGTAAATAATGTTTGACTTGGCACATGTAAAAAAAATGGCCAGAATTTGATCTCACATTAGTGAAAATCAAGAGTAACTGCATTGAGGTCAATTGAGTAACACCAAAGTAAAATCGGTGCAAGGGTCAAAAGTGGGCCCAAAATCTTTCTTTTTTTGTACTCACACATTGTTGCTGGTTCTTTTGTCATTCAGATTATGGTCCTGGGGCCGGATTCTGCAGTTCTTACTCATCAAAACACCCATTGACTCCCCATCCTTCAGAATATATTTTCTAATTGTATTTATATTTTTTCGTTTGTAACATGGGTATGAACATTTTTTGGAATATGACTAAGTTGATCAGGAAAACAAGTAGAAATATTAAACTTGCATTGGTACAAGGGAATGCTCATGCAGCATAGACTCCCGTCTGAATGGAGAATGGTCGAAGAATGAGCCATGTTCACATGGTAAGTTTGGTAAAATGAGCAAAATTAGGACTTAATGGGAACCATATGACCAGATAGGTTGTGTTGTTTGCAGGAATATGCTTAAAATAAGCCACTCAGAGTGCCACAAGCTGCTGAGTGTAGGCTCTTGTCTCTTGAAACCGGTTTCAGTAGGCATTCAGAATCATAGTTGTTAGGGAGAGCATTTTCCTCTTTAGAGATAGTGAGAGAGATACTTGAAGGAGCATATAATTTCATTACAGATGAGCACACACATATTTACTCTCAGGACAAGATCTTAAACTCTGGAACACAAATAAAGCCAGGGAAAAGAACTTTTTGAGCATGGAATTCTGTTTTCTTAGAACTGATTTGGTTTTAACTATCACCTCTCACACCCTAAAGTATCCACACAAACTTCAAGGGGACTGAGATTTGGTTCTAAAAGCTCTAAAAAACAAACAAACAAACAAAAGTTCTTTGTAATAACAAGTCTGATATCAGTAATGCAGTGAATGTCTGTGAACGAGGCAGTTATCATGCACTCAGTAAGAGCTCACACAGCATTGACTTTATGGATAGAGAAAAAGTTGGCCAGGAGCATAGTCGGTTTATCTTGTACTCGGGACCAACATATTGTGAGATCTTTAACTTCCTCCTCCTTGTTAAACTTCTCGTCCAAGTACGATACCTGTACCAATGCAGCGACTTTCCTCCGAACTACTGCACTATAGTGAACAGCCACACAAGGGAAGACGCTATGTTGCTGAGGTATACAATGAGCAAGACTGCTACCAAGTAAATCATGCTAACATCCATATGATATATGACAAGGATTTCTAGAGAGAGATTAAGGGCCACATTATTCGTTTCAGTGCATGTTCTTCGTTTCCTTAGGGAATTGGTATACAGCTTTACCAAAAGCTTTATGAATGCTCTATTTGATCACTACTTTTTTGCATGCTTATTCCTTTCTCTGGTTTTTTTCTCCACTCCATCCTGCTCTGTTCATTTCTTTGTTGTCTTTTACTGTACCTACAGCAACACCTGCTGGTAGTGTTCCAGGAGCACTGCTGGAAAAACCCACTGATCTGACCCTTCACACTGGCTGCCAATAAGCAGTGTCAAGTCATATTAATGAGCTGCTTCTATTTTTACCACTTCCCCCCCAGGAAGGGAAACTGCTCCTCAGAGCGACTCTTGATTTTTTTTCTTATTTTTTTTTCTTTTCCTTTTGTTTTGTCAGATCAAGAATCCAGAAAATGATTGTTCATTTAGTGCAGTTGGGATTTCTTACTCGGGCTCTGGTGTCAGCGGTTGAAACCACAAACAATCTGAATGAGGCTGGACCTACAAGTTGACTTACAGGCATGTTCCATTTCCGTGGTGAATCAAAATGAGCGAGCGAGAGAGAAATGTTAATATACCAATAACCCGCCTTTCCTAATTGTCTATTTTAATCCTACCAGCCACTAGCAAAATGGCCCACTGCCATTTTGTTATTCACCTAGTGGAGGTTGCATGATTTAGTGGCTATTTTAGAACCCTGAATTGCACACAAGAGTATTTGCATGTCTCCACTCTTGCTTTGAAGAGCAGTCACTAGAAAACACATTGGCACAGATTGCTGTGCGAATCAGCTGGAATGTCACTCTGTTGTACCTTATTTTACTGTAATTGTGAAAAAAGATGTGCCAGAAACTTATATTTAGACATTTTATGTTTCCACTTTTATGTAAATTGACCAATTAGGGCCAGTTTTGCTGCTGCTAATTCTAAGGCTTATGTGCTGCTTTAGAGGGGCCAGTGTTTTCAGTCATAATTAGTGAGCTGGTCAAAAAATAAAGTTCATCTCAGGATAAAGGCTCAAGTTCAGAGGGTGAAGTAAAAAATAGCTTTCATGTTCTCCCCTTTGTTTCATAATGGTTGTTGACATACATCTCAGGGACCAAGTTAACTATGTGCTATTTGATCAGGGTCTGTCCTTGTATGAAGTCAGTAGAACAAGAAAAGCAAGTATGTTCATTTTGTATCTTGAACTATATCTTACGCCTTCCACTCATGCTATTAATTGATCTCTTTCCTTACAGCTCATTGAACAATGAGCTATGCCTTTAAAAAGAATATTTTTATGTTTACGTTCATGGAGCATGTACGTTGCTGTTTTCCTCTCTAAACTAAAAGCCAGAAGATACAAATGCATAAAGCAGGTGACACAGAAAATGTTATCAGATTGAAATGAAATGACACAAACGTGGTGTACAGTCAGTGTCTGTTTAAAACATCTCAAGGGGTGGGAAAAAAATCTATTTACAAAAGGAAATTATTTGTGATTTATGAAGTGTATAGTTTAATCACGACTGTGTAGCGTAATCGAGGTGTTTGCATTAGCTAACATGCCATCTAGTTCTTATAGCAGGCAGATCTCCAGTACAGTGCTAGGCTAGCTATTTTCTTTGAGAAACAGCTCTGTTATGTGGAGAATGTTGAGAGTGATATTTGCTTCAAATATATTTTGAGAGACCATGATTAAGGATCACATCAAATGGCTTAAATTAAACATGGAGACTGGCAAACTTTGCCAGTTTCCTGGAGAGAGTCTGAGCCTGTAGATCCTATTTGGTTGCAAGTTCCATGAAAAGTTTATGGCTAGAGACTGAGCAGCATTTAACATTTAAAGGTGTTTTAAAGGTTATTAATTAACATATCATTTAAGACTCAAGGCCTATTCCAGGAAACATGCATTGGTCTGTGGTGCCAGAATCATTCCTTGTGTAATTCCAGTGAAATCAATGGAGTACCATCAGGGATAAATTTGGCCCAAGGGCAAATTTTAAAAAAAAATATTTGGTAATCAGTTCCTTCCTTTCTTGCCTGATAGATCCAGGGATCCATGTTCTGAGTTCCTCTAACTGCAATTAATGACATCATAGCATCTATAGCAGTGTCAATTCCACCACTTGTTCTGTTTTAGCTTTTAGAACCAAATCTCAGTCCCGTTGAAGTCAATGACTCGTGTGGGACCAGACTTCAACTGGACCCAGATTTAACCTGTAGGGATGAGGCCAGACATTACAGGATAAAAAGAGCACCCAGAACTCAGGTGTTAGGTAAAGGACTTTGTGGTTCACCTTTAACTGATGCCTCTTCCAGTATAATAATGCTTCGTGATTTTAGAAAGTCCAGTGAGTGTTTGTCTGCTCACAAATGAAGGGCCAGATCCATAGCTGATGTAGATGTGAGGATAGCTCCATTGACTTCATATGCCAATTTACATCAGATAAGGATCTGCCCTGAATCTTTCTTTTATTTCTAAAGCATTACTGCCTATTATTAACAATCTGATATTTTTTAAAAAACTAGGTCCCAGTTTTCATCTAATTTTAAACATGGTCTAAATTCATCCCTGGTTTAACTCCACTGATGGCTGGAGTGAATTTTGCCTATGTTTTGGACACTACTAAATCTCTTGACATATCAGAGGGATAGGAATGGAACTCATAAGCGCTGTCACTTTCACAGACCTTCAACTGAATTCAGCCCAGCAGGCCCTTCCACGGGGTCCCGGTGGTGGAAACTATGTGCAAAATTACACCTGCCAAATGGGAGGCCTACTAGAGGCCCATTCAAAATCAGGCCTTTAAAGTTCCTTTTAATGGTTAGGGAAACAGGTCTGCAAACCATAGCCAATTGCTTAGTATATCGGTTCCTCTTCAATAACTTTTGCGCTCCAACTATGAATTTAGAAACAGCTATTTTCTTTATTCATTGTCTGCTTATTGGTATCATGCCCTCATGATGACTCCTGAGGGTGGCCCGCTAAAAGGGGTGACATAAGGTAGCTCAGAATAAAGTTTTTGTGTGCAAGCTGGGCTCATCAGTGTTTGCATGCACACATCTTTTAATTGCTCCTTTGAAATTGCCCATACAGGGACAGTAACCAAGAATCTAGAAGTACAGTATCTCTTGCATGCGATAAAATCAACGAAGTACTGTACCGAGAGGTTTCTTATCAAGCAGATTTTTCTTGGTTAGTTCTAACATTTTGTTTTTTCTTAAACTGAATTTAGCTCCTCTGCTCAGTGCCAAATTGGCAGCTTTGAATACTATTATTCTCTGCTTATTCACAGGAGAGGTATAGCATAGGCAGAAGCAATACGAGCTTGCACACCCTTTTTCTTGTGTGATGAAGAGGTTAGTTCATTCTCTCTGCCTGTTCAGTTCTTGGGACTCAAAAAAAAAAAAAAAAAGCTGCCAGTTGTGGTTTCATGATTTGGACACCTGTTCATTGAGAGCAGAACTGAGACGACTGACTCATTTCACATAAGCCACCAAATAGCCATCCTGGAAATGATATTTAACGACCACTGATGTGGGTTGGATTTGAACTGGTGCTATAGCAGTGGAAAGTGCCATAGCCAAATATTTTATGGCTAATCCCCTGAGCCATCCAGTCATTCCTGGGTAGGACTTTGAAGATGAAAAGCACTTTATAAGTGTTTAGTATTATGATTCGTTAGCTTTGATCACAGACAATTGGAAATGTTTTCTCCACCAGTACAATTTTAACAAAAAAGTACATCAAATACAAAAAGTACATATAGTTAAGTTGAAAAATTAGGCAAATGCTTTTCTTTTGTTTTAGACTGCTTTTTTTCATAGTCTTTGAGAGCTGAATCATCATGCAGTGCTGTCTTTCCTATGAAGCTGCAGAGCGAACCGTCTGAACTGCGGGTGTGGGCTCAACATTTAAATATTTATGGGAAGCACATTGCATATCTCATTCTGGAAACAGAAATGGGCCTCAAGGTCAGAATTTCCAAATGACAATTGAATTTGGAAGAAGTGAGAAAGTTACAGGATGAGTTTTGATTTCAGACAGAGTACTTAGGCCAATCAACATTTCTGACCTAATGATACCATTTATCTTCTGTAGTGTTACTGGTGCAGAATAGCCGCCCTATACTCTTCTAGAGATGACTGTGCTTCATAGGTGGATGAGTAATATAATAGGACAGATTCTCTACCCTAATTCTCTACCTTTGTGCTATACAGGTAATACAAAGGGAGCCGAAACTACCCACAAAATTCTCTGCTGGGGATACCACCAACACTGAGGAGCTCCGAGCTGGTGTAGAGCCAAAGCCAACTGGCACAAGTCAATGCAGCTCCTGGGCTGTTCTAACCTACACAGGGGCCAAGAATCAGGGAACTGTGACTGGCTCCCTAATAGATACCTTGCTGGACCAAATCAGGAGATATTTTCCTCAGAATTATTATTTATTGGACATACCTATGAGAATGATGCCAAAAAAATGGCAGCACATATCACATGATAGAAATCTTGTTGGCAGCAAAAAGTCCATCTTGTTAACACCCCAAAGTGGGACCAAATGCATTGCTTTCTTCCAGACAATCAGTTCTTTACTGAGTTGATATCTAGGGATACAGTATCAGCAGATCGCTAAATATAAATCTGAATTACTTCTGGACACATCTGCTTGTGCATCAAAACCCCTGCATTTGCACATATAAATAGGTTGTTATTCATCTGTCTTCCCATTTGTATATGCAATTACCTGATTTCCATTCCAGTTTTTGAAGACAAAATTATTGCATGACTAAATGGGCACTTACATGTGCAGTTACCTCATCTGCCATGCAACACGCTATTTACACTTGCAAAAACAGAGTTTGGTGGGCACAAATCGATGCATTTACAAATATTGTGGGGCATTTTTAGAGATCTGCTCCAAATGTGGCCCTTATAAGAAAAGTACATTGTTCACAAGGACATTTGAGGTCCAAGATTAGGTGAAAATACACTAAGAATACCAAAGAGCTTATATTACCTTATTGGATTCAGCAACACCAATAAGTTAAGCATAAAAGATAAAATAACTAGTGTCGGATAATAATACTTGGCATTTATATAGTGCTTTGAATATTTAAAGTGCTGCACAAAAATTAACTAATTAATCTTCAAAGATCCTGTGTGAAGTATGTGATTATTATTATTCCCGTTTATCTGTGGGGGAAGTTTAGACACACAGAGGTCAAGTAACTTGTCCAAGACCACAAAGCAAATCTCTGGCAGAATGGAGATAAGAACACAGCAATAGTCCTTAGGCCCCCCACCCCATTCTCAGAAGACTATGTTGCCACCTAGTCATGAATGGTGAAATGCCAGCAAGACCATAGAAGATTAGGGTTGGAAGAGACCTCAGGAGGTCATCTAGTCCAACCCCCTGCTCAAAGCAAGACTGATCTCCAGCCAAGAACATCTTTAGGACACACTCAGCTGATATATGATTAAGTATTTAATTATCAGTAGTATTCCTCACTCAACTTGTGGAGGAGTTTCCAAATGTTACAATTGGGATTATCAACTAGTTCATTTTAGTAGCCCCTATGTATTTTCCCCACAAGATACGTCTGATGTCTGAGTGACAATGAGAAGCCTCATAATGTTTGGAAATGTAAATGATTAGAATGTAAACTCCATGTTTGTTTGTTGTAGTCAGAAAGAATAATTGTTTAATAATCAAGTATCAGGGGGTAGCCGTGTTAGTCTGTATCTACAAAAACAACAAGGAGTCTAGTGGCACCTTAAAGACTAACAGATTTATTTGGGCATAAGCTTTCGTGGGTAAAAACCTCACTTCTTGCATCTGAAGAAGTGAGGTTTTTACCCACGAAAGCTTATGCCCAAATAAATCTGTTAGTCTTTAAGGTGCCACCAGACTCCTTGTTGTTTAATAATGCCAGGCTTGGGGAACCTTTAGTTATGTATTGTCATATCTCCACAGCTTCCAGTTAGTTATTCTATCACTGCCTCACAGGGGAATGGGAGAGGGGAGGAGTTGGAGGTAGTGCCCCTTTTATCAGTACAAAGGTTCCCTGCCTCATGTGCAAGACTTAACCTGATAGAAAGAGTCCAAAGTATCTGACCTTCTGTCCGGGCACCTCAGAGTTCCGTTTAGGGCTGCACAATGCACGTGCTGTTACTCGACAGGGGTAAGAATTCAATTTACACTGGCAGTGCTTTCACAAGTGCATTTCAGTTCAGTTGGTAAATATTTCCAGGTGGCCAGATCTAATTTAGGGAGGTCAAGTTTGCAAAGGTTAAATAGCAGGCAGGATTTCTATAAGTCTCTATCAGTTTGGAAAAGGAAAATGTAATTAAACACAACATTCTTCCAGAGATTAACTGGAGGCTCTGCATTCTACACACCACGTTTAACTTTTTAGGGTTGTTGTTGTTATAATCCATGCTCTAAAGATGCATTTAGTTCCTCTTGTAAAGACAGCCTGGAATTAGCAATGAAGAAAAAAGTCATTATAATATCAGCAGATGAGACAGAAAATGAGGCCCAAACAATCTTGTGTCAGAACTG